>NC_083593.1:17841767-18141767 GCF_027579695.1 Neoarius graeffei
TAGTGCACATGACATGGGTAGCTTGTAAATCTGGGAAGGCATCATTAATGCTGAATGATATATACATGTTTCAGAGCAATATGCTGCCATCCAGACAAATTCTTTTTCAGGGAAGGCCTTCCTTCTTTCAGCAAGACAATGCCAAACTGCTTTCTGCACATATTAAAACTGCATGGCTGTGTAGTGTAAGAGTCCAGGTGCTAAACTGGCCTGCCTGCAGTCCAGACCTGTCTCCTATTTAAAACATTTGGTGCATTATGAAGCACAGAATACGGCAAAGGAGACCCTGAACTGTTGAGCAACTGAAATTGTATATCAGGCAAGAATGGGACAACATTTCTCTTTCAAAACTACAGCAATTGGTCTCATCAGTTCCCAAACATTTACAGAATGTTGTTAAAAGTAGAGGTGATGCAACACAGTGGTAAACCTTCCCCTGTCCCAACTTTTTTGAAATGTGTTGCTGACATCAAATTCATAATGAGCATACATTTTTAAGCAAACAATACAATTTCTCAGTTTCAACATTTGATATGTTGTCTTTGTACTATTTTCAATGAAATATGGGGTTTCCATGATTTGCAAATTATCGCATTCTGTTTTTATTTACAGAGAAAATCAATTGTTTTTTTGAAGTGGAAATCAACTGTTTCATGATGGCCTTCTATCTCCTTAGCAAACCACTTTGCAATGTGGTTTCATTTTCAAAAATACTCTTAGCTGTTTAATTCTAATTACATTGTAACATTCCCCTCTGCTTTTGCGAGCTTGGGACCTTCTAACTTAACAAAAAGTAAATTTTATACTTATCGTGTTTCAACAATGAAAGTGTTGTTATTGATTCTATTATTGCTAACAAAGAACTTGCAATTCCACATAAATAGAAACTTAATGCATGTATTTTTTCAATCTGGGCATGTTACATACAACTATAATAATCTCAGTCATCTTAATTTCAACAAAATCATGCAAAGAACACGTGGAAAATTATTTTTCAAAGTCAAACTTTTCCTAATCTCACATATGCGATACTTCATGTTAACACACCGATTTACCGGAACTGAATCAAAGACTTATCCAATCCTAAAACCAGAGAAAAACGTGAGAAATTCACTAAAATCGAGTTGAAGTGGTATGTAAACAATATGGCAGCTCTGCTAGAAAACAATCTCCGGCAGAGAATTGGACAAAGTCGGGCTGTGATTGGTCAACTTTACAACAATTTGGGAACACTTTTGGGACACATTTGGGAACGAGGGAGGATGGTGACTGGTCAACATTTGGGACCTGGACAGAGAAGATCGGCTGATTCTAGGCGCAAAGATGACATGCAAAATCGTGAAGCGTTACCATTAGCCAAAGTGTTGGAATCCCTAGTTAGTGAATAGATAAAAGAGTTCTTAATCACTCACTCAATACTATCCAAACACCAGTCAGGTTTCAGGAAATATCATAGCACCACTACTGCCGTTATCAAAGTTGTAAATGGCATAAAGCTTTGGATGATAAGAAACACTGTGTCTCTCTTTTTATTGATTTGTCCAAAGCCTTTGATACTGTAGACCATGACATACTGTTACAAAGGCTGGCAGCAGGATGCTTTTCTGCGTGGGTTTCCTCCGGGTGCTCCGTTTTCCCCCACAGTCCAAAGACATGCGGTTAGGTTAATATGGGGCGGCCTTGGGCTGAGGTGCCCTTGAGCGAGGCACCTAACTCCCAACTGCTCTCCGGGCGCTGTTAGCATGGCTGCCCACTGCTCTGGATATGTGTGTGTGCTTATTGCTCACGTGTGTGTGCATGTGTGTGTTCACTGCTTCAGATGGGTTAAATGCAGAGAGGAAATTTCACAAGCGTGTGATGAATAAAGTTGTGCTTGCTTGCTTTTCGGTGCATTGTGGCAGATGAGCCCAACAGGGTCAATGGCACACCACCAGATGACATGCAGAAGAGCTACTCAAATGGCCAATGGATGGCATCAGTTGGCAAGTCAGTTGTCACTGCAGGGCAACTTCCATACCCATCAGGTCTGTGGCACTTTTGTGCACCACTTGGCATCAGGTCTGCTGGTCCAGAGAGACATGATGGGGGCACGACATCGTTTGTCTTACCTTACTGTGCAAGGTGCTTCGTTAGGACAGAAGAATAGTATGCAAGACCTCACAAGGCCAGACATTCCATGGCGGCTCGGCTGGTCTGTTCATGCCACTGCTGTGGGCGACTCTGTCACTCTGGTGCGGGCCTCACGGCCCATACCATATGTGTTTCTACGTGTGATAATGAAGCAGTCATCATCGCTAGCGATGGACAACTGCTGCCGCCGCTGACGTTACAAAGGCTGGTTAGTATTGCTTTTTTCCAGCATGCCATAGGTTTGTTTGGAAACTCTCTCACAGATAGGATTCCAACTACCCAACTAGAAAGCCTTACATCCCAATTTTAGCAGTTTGTAAGGGGTCCTCCAGGGCTCTGTTCTTGGGCCACTTTTATTTACTATTTATATAAACAGCTTGGAAGATAATGTCCAACCCTCATCCTTTCATTTTTATGCCGATGACACTGTCATTTATTGTTGTGCAGCCTCCCTCAGTAAGGCTTTTGAGTATTTGCAACGTTTTCAACAGAGTGCAAGCTCAGCTTTATGATCTGAAGTTTGTACTAAATGCTAAGACCAAACTAATGGTCTTCTCAAACTCTAGGAAAAAGGGACTAGATCAGAACATTGTCACTACTCAAGGTAAAAAAAATTTGAGGCAGTTTCCTCTGATAAATACCTGGGTTTTTTAATTGATGATCACCTGTCCTTTAAGCCTCATAACAGAACCTGGTAAAAAAGCTGAAACTGAAGGTAGGGTTTTACTTTAGGAACAAGTCTTGTTTTTCTTTTGTTGCTGGACAAAGACTGGTTGCTGCCACACTTCTCTCTGTTCTTGATTATGGTGATCTGTTGTATATGAATACTCCATCTCAGTGTCTTCATATGTTAGATACCATGCACCATGGAGCTTTAAGGTTCATAACAAACTGTAAACCCCTCACTCACCATTGTGTATTATACTCCAAGGCCAACCTGCCTTCTCTGTCAATTTGTCGGCTTAGTCATTGGTCCATCTATCTCTACAAGGCCATTCCAGGCAGACTTTCATGTTATCTAACTGAATATCTCTCTGTGAAACAGGGCACATATGGGTTAAAGTCTCAGGATGTTCTCCTCATGACTGTTCCTCAAGCTCGGCCTGAGCTAGGGAAGAAGGCCTTTATGTTTTCAGCATCATCTGCTTAGAACAGACTGTAGAACAAGCTCAAACTCCAGTACCTAGTTTCACTCAATGATTTGAAAGGCATTGTTCCATCCATGCATTATCCTTAACCGCTTATCCTGTGTAAGGTCATGGGCAAGCTGGATCCTATCTCAGCTGACTATGGATGAGAGGTGGGGTACACCCTGGACAAGTCGCCAGATCACTGCAGGGCTGACATAGAGACAAACAACCATTCACATTCACACCTACGATTAATTTAGAGCCACCTGCATGTCTTTGGACTGTGGGAGAAACCAGAGCACCCGAAGGAAACCCACGCAGACACGGGGAAAAC
The DNA here is from genome assembly GCF_027579695.1 of Neoarius graeffei. Taxonomy (NCBI): domain Eukaryota; kingdom Metazoa; phylum Chordata; class Actinopteri; order Siluriformes; family Ariidae; genus Neoarius; species Neoarius graeffei. The sequence continues at coordinate 17,845,362 of NC_083593.1, forward strand.
ATGCAAACTCCACACAGAAAAGCCCCCATCGGCCACTGGGCTCGAACCCAGAACCTTCTTGCCGTGAGGCAACAGTGCTAACCACTACACCACCATGCTGCCCTAAAGGCATTGTTAAGTCCATTTAATTTGAGCCTATCCAAACTCGCAAATATTTTAATTAGTAATATTTATTTCTCTCTAGACACTGGAATGCACATTGAGATGTCTTTGTCTGCTGTGATTTAATGTTGAATGTGAAACTATATGTACTGCTGACATTATTGGCCAGGTCTCTCTTGGAAAAGAGAGATTTTTATCTCAATGAGACTAACATGGTTAAAGGTTAGAATAGAGCAATTCCAGCGTTATGGACGTGACACTTGAACTCAAAATGGCAACAAATGACCCAGTGCATGTTTTATTGTCTCCCAGTATTTAAACAGGTGTTGCATATTTTAAAGCTGTACCATACTGGAGAAGTGATAGAACAAGAACAATTCCCATAGTACATCTAGGGCATGCCAGAAAATGCCAATAAAAGATGCGTTATGGATGTGACAGAAAAAGTATCACTTTTCTTGGGTGACTGTACGTTTTTATCAAACTCTGTGAAATTGTAAACCTAATGTCGAAATGGAGATATCCATTTGATAGAGGGGTCCAAGGTGAATATTAAAAAAATCTTTGTTTAAAATATTTTGTATTTCATGCAGAGTTTCGGAAGGAAAAGTCAGCGTTATGGATGTGACGAAATTCCGTTATGGATGTGACGCGTCTGAAATAGACATGGCATATGTTTAGAAAATCAGCAATTTAACCACCATAACCCTTTGAAAAACTCTCTAAATATCAGCTAAAACTATCAAAGTTCTTAAATAATATTTAGGATGGCTATTGCTTTGCTGTTTTGTGGATTTTAGCATACATTTCTGTGGCTTGTGGCAATAATATAGAATTGTACATGATCAAAGTTGATTTTAGCTTGGGTTTTACATTATAAGAAAGAAAGACTGACAGTGACATATTAGGTTGGTTACAAATTGGTTCAACTTATTCACATCTGTAAAATACAGGCCTAGGTGATATCTCTGGGAGTGGTTTTGATGTATTACATGTTGCTTTATTTTTGCATGGTGAGGTTGACATTTACATGGAATTGCCCAATAATTGATTCTGGAGAAGGATATTCGAACTCAATAGCCAAACAAATACACACCTTCCTTCATTGCTCCTTTAGAAACTCCACCCCCCAAATACATGGACACAAATTGCCAAAGCAACAAAACAAACACCTGGCCTAACTGACCAAAAGAGAAAGTTCTCCTTCATGTAGCTGAAGCAAAACAAACATAACATAAAATATCACCACTGACATGCAAGCACACAAACACATCATCCAAACCACAAGGAAAGTAAAAACTATTGAGAGTTAGTTATTTAGATAGTTGTGTAAAAACTGCAGTGACCAAAGAGAGGACCGAAGGTTTGTAGCTAAGGCCCTGGTCACACTACGGCTCACGATGGGTTTGCAAATACTTGGTGATAAAAAATTGGTAGCATTGCTATCAATGGTACGATGCACGGCGAACGTTCTCTGAGCTTCACAAGTTGGTTTTTGGTGTGTTTCTACCTTGTGAGTGGCCAAAAATGTCATGAAAAATTTCAGTGCATGCACTGAAATTTGGTGGTGATGTTTTTATCAGGAAACTAAGTGGCGAATACTGACAGATGGATTTGGGAATACTTCCTGAAGCTCGGGGAAGCATCTGCACCAAAACGCCTCGTTTTCATCGATAACCCATCGCAAAGCATTGCAAGCCTTAGTGTGACCGTAGCCTAAGCTAACAAGGAAACTAACATTACCTAGCATAGCATTTCAAATTTTGCATCAAAGAACCCCACTGTGTTCGCAAATGTGTTTTTAGGTCGATGTGGCTATAAAACTCTTCACAAAAAATGCCATGATCAAGTTAAATCAAGTAGCTTTATTGTCATTTCAAAATTATACAGCTGGTAAAGTTCACAGTGAAATGAACATCACAAGACAGTACAATTTGTACTAAAACAGGGCAACAATAAAAGAAATAAAGATGAGTAGCATGCTGTAGATGCACAATGGTGTAACATAGGGAAAAAATTAAAAATTCAGGTTTTGATTTTATGTACTGAAATAACTATTAGGCACAATTTTTACAATATCTATATAAATTAGTTGTTTTTACCCATTTTAACCTTGAAATCAGCATTTTAATGATTACCCATAATGCATTGTTTATCGCGCTAAAACAAGCAAAAATGTCATAAGACAGTGGAAATACTACCTTTACTACCCTCACGTGGCGTCTTTCTCGATCGCACGTGCCTAGAAGCGTACCTTCTAGAACATTCCTGGGTGGTCACGGACTGTCACGTAGCCTAGTTTGGTTGTGAAACTCGCTAGGATGGAGTATTTTCGCGAGTTTAGTGGTAAACTTTTGCGCCGCAATTTCTCTATTCTCGAAATTTGTAACCTGAAACCCTACAAGAAATGTTTCATAATGTTTGGGATTTAGAAAAATGCTTCTAGCAAGTTTATTTCGCTGTATTTTTCCGTGAAACTTGGCATAAAACATCCTTAAGTGATGAGCATGACATTGTTATTTTGGTATGGGTCACGGAGTTAGTTGGAAGCGGGAGGAATGAGAGTTTCTCAACTACAGCAGCACTTCTCACCATAGATGGCTGGCATGTTTCACAGCGTTTGGGATTTACTAAATCGACTAAATCTCTAGATCTACTGAAGCTACGAGGATATAAATCACCAGGATTCTAATTTACTGGGTGAGAAGTATTATATTTTTTTTTGAAAGGTTTATTTGTGGGCGGCACGGTGGTGTAGTGGTTAGCGCTGTCGCCTCACAGCAAGAAGGTCCTGGGTTCGAGCCCCGTGGCCGGCGAGGGCCTTTCTGTGTGGAGTTTGCATGTTCTCCCCGTGTCCGCGTGGGTTTCCTCCGGGTGCTCCGGTTTCCCCCACAGTCCAAAGACATGCAGGTTAGGTTAACTGGTGACTCTAAATTGACCGTAGGTGTGAGTGTGAATGGTTGTCTGTGTCTATGTGTCAGCCCTGTGATGACCTGGCGACTTGTCCAGGGTGTACCCCGCCTTTCGCCCGTAGTCAGCTGGGATAGGCTCCAGCTTGCCTGCGACCCTGTAGAAGGATAAAGCGGCTAGAGATAATGAGATGAGAATGAGGTTTATTCATGCTACAAGTCCATGAAAGTTGGAATAGTTCGTGAAGGGGTTAGTTAGATTTTGGTAGCGTGACGCGCACAACAAGCAAAAGAAAAAACAAATTTTCTTCCGAATTTCCTTGCTTTATCAAAATTATTTTTTGATACATTAAAAGACTGTGTGTTTATAATATTTAAGCATTTTTTTTTATTACAGAGAATATTTGATCAAAACTTTTCAAAACAGCATTCAAAGTGATTTTTCACAGGTGTAAATGTTACGTGTGACGTCCATAATTACGTTAAATTTTAAGAACTAAAATTCTGTTAAAAATTCTAGATTTGTGCTATCATTCTGGGGTTTTGCTGAATAATACTTTAGGGAGTCCTCTTACAATGCTGAAAATTCAATGAGTTTTGGTGAAATTCTAGAAAAGTTATTTACATTTTAACGCGCCTGATAGCGATTGTGCTCACACAGCGTGCTACTCATATAAACTAGTGCTGTCAAGCGATTAAAATATTTAATCGCGATTAATGTCGCGACTGTCATAGTTAACTCGCGATTAATCGCAATTTAATCTCACATTTTGGTCACACGAAAAACCATTGTAATTCTCTTACCAGCATAAAAAAGTGAATGGGCTTGTTTTGTACCAATATTTTTCTTATTGCAAAGCATAACACGTCTTGACACAGCCACTGCAAACTGAAACCTAAGCCAAGCACCGTGGCTCTTTGTCCCGAGACTAACAAGAGAACCATGAGTGAAGCAATCTACTGCTTGAGTTAGTCTATCAGAGAGACAGGTTACACAGTGACGGTAGGCTTGACATGCTTGATTATAATATAAAGTACACTATTATATTAACTTTAAGTTGTTCGTTGATAAATATTGCATTGAATCTGATCTTTACTGTTTCAGCTCACTTAACACATTTTGTACTTTTACACTTTCTGCCTGTTGATGCGTCGCGCTGTCCAATCAGAGGCGGCCAAATTTGCATATTACAGGACGGATTTCTGGGATAGCATTGAGTTTACAGTTCAGAGGGATCTGGCTTCTTTAGACGCTGTCTTCTTAAAACTGAATAAATATTTAAAAAGAGCCAAATGAGCCAGTCTTTTGAACGGCTCTTTTCAAAGAACGGATCACAAAGATGCGGATCCCATCAAAGAGCCATAAATCCCATCTCGACTAGCGCGCCCTGCCCGCGCTGGTTCTTTGAGGGAGGAGGGCAAAGGACTCTGGCTGTGCGGGGCATGGCTAGCTGCTATCGTTTTTCTAAGCAAAGTCTCTGTTCCAAGTTCCTGGCAGTTTCAAAAGCTTATGAAAAACCTACATCATGTCACAGAGCGTTAATCTCGTGATAAAAAAATTATCGCCGTTAAAATTGAGTCAAGTTAACGCGTTAATAACGCGACATTTTTGACAGCACTAATATAAACAGTTTAAAAAAAAAAAAAGACCAGCCATTGGAAAGGAAGATTGACGGAGAGCCCTCTGGCTATCTCTGGCTACAGTTTGTTTTTTTGCGCTTCCTCACACACCCACCGCTTTACGATGCGCCCTCTCCCAGCCAACAGCCCTCTTTTCTTTCTTCTTCAGTGAGGTTTATTGGCAGTTGGCAAAGGATGAATTGGTGAATCATTGCCACCAACTGGTCTGGACTGTGGACCACATCCCTCTTGCTCCCACTGCACCCTTTTCCCTGTCTCCCCACTTCCCCTTCCCTCTGTCCTGTGTGCGAGCACGAATGCCATGCCTCCTGTTGCTTCATGGCTGGAGTAGTGTTGTGTGGCTTGGTCCAAGCCACCTTCTTTGTTTCCCATTTAAAAAAGCCAGGGCTGTGTGTGAACACCAGATTCTTTTTCAGCACACACACAGAACAGACAGCTAGCAGACCGTGAGGAGATATTTGCTGAATTTCACAAAAAGTGTATTTGATTATAATGGACGACTGCACCTCTAAGTGTTGACGTCTGCTGCATGTGATCAAAAAGAAGTAGCAAACATTTTCATGCATATGGCACGACGATCGAGAGACTTACGGTGTCAAAGAGCCAAGAAACCGCAGCATTGATTTTACCACTTTTACCCACTGGAGACATCAGCTGTAGGTCTTTCAAATTCATATGACAAATAAGATGTTTTTGTCTCACAAAAGCGGAAAAGCAATATTAAAAAAATACACATTTCAAGGAGAACAGGAACAAAAAACAATGGCAATTTAATTCACATAATGGATAAACTGCCAAGGCGGCACGGTGGTGTAGTGGTTAGCGCTGTCGCCTCACAGCAAGAAGGCCCTGGGTTCGAGCCCTGGGGCCGGTGAGGGCCTTTCTGTGCGGAGTTTGCATGTTCTCCCCGTGTCCGCGTGGGTTTCCTCCGGGTGCTCCGGTTTCCCCCACAGTCCAAAGACATGCAGGTTAGGTTAACTGGTGACTCTAAATTGACCGTAGGTGTGAATGTGAGTGTGAATGGTTGTCTGTGTCTATGTGTCAGCCCTGTTATGACCTGGTGACTTGTCCAGGGTGTACCCCGCCTTTCGCCCGTAGTCAGCTGGGATAGGCTCTAGCTTGCCTGCGACCCTGTAGAACAGGATAAAGCGGCTACAGATAATGAGATGAGATGAGATAAACTGCAAAAGCAAAGGAAAACAAACAGCCTTCACAAGTCAAAACTCACTAACAAGTTGACAGCTTGGTTTCATAGTGCACTGTATGCTGAAGCTTCACAAAGCTGGAATTCATGGCAGAGCTGGAAATCAGAAACCTTTTGGGATCAAAAGCCAATATGTGAACATGAATAACCTGGTGTAAAGTGCACAAAGCTTTGACCCCTGAGCAAGAAGAAAAGTAGTATGTTCTAATGAGTCAACTTTTATCATTTCCTACATCCAGAACGAATTTCTATTTGGAGGAAGCCAAACAATGCCTTCAACACACAACGTTAGCCACCAACTGTTAAGTATAGTGGGGTAACTAAAAGAAAATAAAGGTTCGCAACACTGTTATATGCTCCCATTTTTATTTTTAATAGAACGACGTTTCGGACGCCTAGTCCTTCATCAAGTGCAACAAAGAACAGGTGTAGAGGGTGTGGTACTGTATAAATACCTAGGAAAGGGAGGGGGGTGTGGTGTGTCATACAAAAAAAAAAAAAAAGGGATATATACAGAGTGGGCACCAAAGGGCACCTTTCCCAAAACATCATTTACAATCAACTAGAATAAATCTATGCAATATTTACAATCAGTTACTTCAGAGGTCATAAAACTATCTCTTCATCAATCAGTCTTCAAAAGATCTTCGTCAGCCTCCTGGCCTGAACATTGGAAAACAATTAAATACCATAAAAACCCACTACCCTTCCAGATTGTCTATATCATGAAAAAAATTATTAAGAAGAATACAATAACACAATCATACACTTGTTCAGTACAGCTGGTAGTCATAAGGAAACACAAGATGGAGAGTCCAACAAACTAAGATATACAAGTGAAAAGACATCAATATTAAACCACGTCTAAAGAAGTTAACCTACAAAAACGGTCTAATGTCAAATTCCTCATTTAAGCCTGCTGGAGACATAGTGTTAAGCGTATATATGTAGTAAGTCTCACGTTGCAGTAAAAGACGTTTATGGTTACCTCCTCTAGGGGGCTTGTTTACTTTCTCAATACCTATGTATTGAAAAAAGCACAAATTGTGGCCGGCCTTTTTAAAGTGCACCGCCACAGGGTGGCGCTCATCACCGCACCTGATGTTACTTCTGTGCTCACACATTCTGACACGCAGCGATCTAGAAGTACACCCTACATAAGCAAGGCCACAAGGGCATCTTATGAGATATACGACAAAAGAGGTGTTACATGTTATGACTCCACGTATTTTTAGTGTTTTACCATTGTGTGGGTGTTTATATGTTGTGCACTTGGCTGTGTAGCCACATTGGACACAATTAGCGCATTTGTAGTTCCCTTCTGGAATATCCAAGAAGGTGCGCAGTCTTTCTGGTGCGGTAGTATATGATTTAACCAACTGATCACGTAGAATTGGAGCTCGTTTGTAAACTAACTTTGGAGACTCCTTATAAATTAACTGAAGTGCAGGGTCGGAGCTAATAACATGCCAGTGTTTTTTCTAAATATTTTGTAACTCAAAACCTATAGGTGAATACGTGGTAAAACAGAGAGGAGGAGAACTTGGAGGGGGTTTGGTTTTGGGCCGTAGTGCCTCAATCTGGGTAGTCATATTGAAACGCTCCCTCGCCACCGTTATCCACTCCTCTCTGTATCTCCGTTCCAAAAACCTGTTCGTTAAATCAAAAACCTGTTCATCGTATCTGTCATTAGAACTGCATATCCGTCTAGCCCTATGGAACTGACTTATTGGGAGGCTCCTAATGAGATGTGTGGGGTGATAACTGTCACCACGGAGCAGAGTGTTTCTGTCAGTGGGCTTACGGTGTGTACAGTCTCACCATCAACGGTAACCAAGACGTCTAAAAAACTAATGCTACGACTATTAAATCTCATCTCATCTCATTATCTCTAGCCGCTTTATCCTGTTCTACAGGGTCGCAGGCGAGCTGGAGCCTATCCCAGCTGACTACGGGCGAAAGGCGGGGTACACCCTGGACAAGTCGCCAGGTCATCATAGGGCTGACACATAGACACAGACAACCATTCGCACTCCCATTCACACCTACGGTCAATTTAGAGTCACCAGTTAACCTAACCTGCATGTCTTTGGACTGTGGGGGAAACCGGAGCACCCGGAGGAAACCCACGCGGACACGGGGAGAACATGCAAACTCCGCACAGAAAGGCCCTCGCCGGCCACGGGGCTCGAACCCGGACCTTCTTGCTGTGAGGCGACAGCGCTAACCACTACACCACTGTGCCGCCCACGACTATTAAATTCGAAAGTAAATTTCAAATGTTCACTGGCAGCATTAAGATATGCATAAAAATCAGTCAGTGTAGCCTCATTACCAGTCCATATCATAAACAAATCATCTATAAAGCATTGATAAAATAAGATATGTTGGTGGAAAGGATTGACGTCTGGGTCAAGAATAAAATTGTTCTCAAACTGGCCCATGAAAAGGTTAGCATAATTGGGTGCCATGGTGCTACCCATAGTGGTGCCTTTAGTTTGTAAATAAAATTCATTTTTAAATAAGAATTGGTGGTGAGTACAATCGCTGCTAAATCACATATGCAGGCAGTACTCGGTTTGTCAGAGTGTGGAAGTATAGTGGGGAACACACAATGGTACGGTATGCACAGCCCATGGACATCATTAGGTATAATGACTGCTTTGCATCTTGTGACAGCCATCAAATATAAGACAAGCAATTTTACAGACAACTTTATCACTCTTTCCTGATGAAGTTCCCATACTGCAGGATAATTACACCTTCATACAGACTGCTTGAAGCCATGATGAAGTCAAGTGCCTTCTAAGGTCTCCCCAATCACCAGATTTAAATATCACTGATAGGCTCTGGATCCATCACAACCTTGATCAGGATAGACCAGTTACTGAAGCTGAATAAATCAATCAATCTTTACTGCAAAAGTATTCATCCCCCTTGGTGTTTGTCCTGTTTTGTCGCATTGCAAGCTGGAATTAAAATGGATTGGGGGGGGGGGGGGGTTTAGCACCATTTGATTTACACAACATGCCCACCACTTTAAAGGGGCAAATTGTTGTTTTATTGTGACACAAACAATAATTAAGATAAAAAAAACAGAAATCTGGACTGTGCATAGGTCTTCACCCCCCCAAAGTCAATAATTGGTAGAGCCACCTTCTGCTGCAATTACAGCTGCAAGTCTCTTGGGGTATGTCTTTATTAGCTTAGCACATCTAGTCACTGGGATTTTTGCCCATTCCTCAAGGCAAAACTGCTCCAACTCCTTCAGGTTAGATGGGTTGCATTGGTATACAGCAATCTTCAAGTTATGCCACAGATTCTCAGTTGGATTGAGGTCTGGGCTTTGACTAGGCCATTCCAAGACATTTACATGTTTCCTTTTAAACCACTCCAGTGTAGCTTTAGCAGTATGTTTTGGGTCATTGTCCTGCTGGAACATGAACCTTCATCCCAGTCTCAAACTTCTGGCTGACTCAAACAGTTTTTCTTCCAGAATTGCCCTGTATTTAGTGCCATCCATCTTTCCTTCAGTCCTGACCAGCTTTCCTGTCCTTGCAGATGAAAAATATCCCCACAGCATGATGCTGCCACCACCATGCTTCACTGTAGGAATGGTGTTCTCAGGGTGTTGGGTTTGCGCCACACATGGCATTTCCCATGATGGACAAAAAGATCAATTTTAGTTTTATTTGGCCAGAGAATCTTCTTCCGTGTGTTTGGGGAGTCTGCCACATGCTGTTGGGCAAACTCCAAACATGTTTTCTTAAGCAATTACTTTTTTCTCTCCAGTCTTCCATAAAGCCCCACTCTGTAGTGTATGCAACTTAAAGTGGTCCTATGGACAGATACTCCCATCTCTGCTGTGGATCTTTGCAGCTCCTTCAGTGTTATCTTTGGTGTCTTCGTTGCATCTCTGATTAAAGGAACAGTCCACCGTACTTCCATAATGAAATATGCTCTTATCTGAATTGAGACGAGCTGCTCCGTACCTCTCCGAGCTTTGCACGACCTCCCAGTCAGTCAGACGCAGTCAGACGTGCTGTCACTCCTGTTAGCAATGTAGCTAGGCTCAGCATGGCCAATGGTATTTTTTGGGGCTGTAGTTAGATGCGACCAAACTCTTCCACGTTTTTCCTGTTTACATAGGTTTATATGACCAGTGATATGAAAAAAGTTCAGTTACACAAATTGAAACGTAGCGATTTTCTATGCTATGGAAAGTCCACACTATAATGACAGGCGTACTAACACCTTCTGCGCGCTTCGGCAACGCATTGATGTCTGAGCTCCGTATCCCGCGTCTGACTGCGTCTGACTGACTGGGAGGTCGCGCAAAGCTCGGAGAGGTACGGAGCAGCTCGTCTCAATTCAGATAAGAGCATATTTCATTATGGAAGTACGGTGGACTGTTCCTTTAATGTCCTCCTTGCCCAGTCTGTGAGTTTTGGTGGGCGGCCTTCTCTTGTCAGATCTGTAGTGGTGCCATATTCTTTCCATTTTGCTATAATGGATTTAATGGTGTTCTCTGGGATATTCATGTTAGGGTTTTGCTGGGATTCGAACCTGGTTCGTTGGTGTGATGATCCAGCAAACCCCCACTAGGCCACCAGGGGAATGACTCAAATGCAGAGGCGTGAGGCGGAAGTAGAAAAGGTAACAAAAGGTTTATTTATACTATGTACACTATATACAATCCAGGGCAAAACAAAAAAAACAAAAACAAAGAGTATAATTCAAAAAGAAAAAGGCAAAAATGCAAAAGCTCAGAAGATCCACAAAACACAGTACAAAGGAAACTGGAGATAAACATAACAGCACAAAGACTCCGTGACAAGAGGACTGAACTCAGGGGTATAAATACACAAACTAATTAAGGACACAGGTGAAGATAATTAGGACTAACAGGCAATTAACAAAAACACAAAACACAGGAACAGTGGCGGCCTCTAGAGGCCAAAATAAACAAGACACGAAAAGGAAATAACAGCGGCCTCTAGAGGCCAAAACAGTCCAAGTCCTAACAGGACCCCCCCTCTAGGAGCGTCTCCTGACGTTCCCAGGGCGATCCGGATGGGCCGAATGGAAGTCCCGACACAGTTCTTTATCTAGGACATCCCGAGCAGGAACCCAGCAGCGCTCCTCAGGACCATAGCCCTCCCAGTCCACCAGATATTGCAACCCGCCGCGGACCCGGCGGGAGTCAAGCAGGCGATGCACAGTGAACACAGTCTGCCCCTGGAAGATGCGGGGGGGGTGGGGGGTTCCTAGGGGCAGGGGCATACGTAGACGTCAGTACAGGCCGCAACAGGGAAACATGGAAAGTGGGGTTGATCCTCAGAGTCCGGGGCAACTGGAGCCGGTAGGAGACAGGGTTCACCCTGCGCACCACCTTGAAGGGGCCAATGTAGCGAGGAGCAAGCTTGCGGTTCTCCACCCGCAGCGGAAGGTCCTTAGTGGACAGCCAAACCCGCTGCCCAGGGCGGAAAGTGTGTGCAGGTCTTCTGTGGCGGTTGGCCTGAGTCTGGTTGGTTCTGGAGGTCTGTATGAGGGTCTTCCTGACCTTGCTCCAGGTCTTGCGACACCGTCTCACATATTGGTTGACCGAGGGCACCCCCGCGTCCTCCTCCTGGTCCGGGAACAGAGGTGGCTGGAACCCGAATTGGCACTGGAATGGCGACAGCTTGGTGGCCGATGACTGCAGGGTGTTGTGGGCGTACTCTGCCCATGGCAGCCAGGTGCTCCACGATGTCGGGTTATCCATAGCCAGGCCTCGCAGGGTGGTTTCCAGGTCCTGGTTGAGCCTCTCCGTCTGACCATTGGACTGTGGGTGAAACCCAGAGGAGAGGCTGGCAGTGGCTCCGATGACCTTGCAGAACCCGTGCCACACTCGGGAGGAGAACTGGGGCCCTCGGTCTGAGACGATGTCCTGTGGAAGACCAAAGACTCGGAAGACATGATTAAATATAAGTTTCGCTGTTTCAAGAGCAGAGGGGAGTTTGCACAGAGGTATGAAGCGGCAGGCCTTGGAGAATCTGTCAACAATGACCAAAATGACCATGTTACCTTGTGACTCAGGGAGACCCGTGATGAAGTCGACTGCCACGTGGGACCAGGGACGCCGGGGAATGGTCAGAGGATGCAGGAGACCCTGGGGACGCTGTCGTGGGTTCTTGGTTCTGGTGCAAACCTCACAGGACAGGACAAATGACCTTACTTCCTGCTCCATGTTAGGCCACCAGAAGCATCTTTTCAGGAAGTCCAGGGTCCTCCGAGCTCCCGGGTGGGCGGTGAGAGGGGAAGAATGACCCCACTGGAGAACCTTGGCCCGGGCTTGATGTGGGACGTACAAGAGGCCCGGTGGCCCCGTCCCAGGACCGGGGTCCTGGCGTTGGGCTCGTCGAACAGCTTCCTCAATACCCCAGCGGACAGGGGCCACAATCCGGGACACCGGGATAATAGGCCCGACTTCATTCTCCCTGTTAGTGGCAGAGAACAGCCTGGACAGTGCGTCAGGTTTGGTGTTCTTGGAGCCGGGACGGTACGAGAGGGTGAAGTCAAACCGACTGAAAAACAGGGCCCACCTAGCCTGTCGAGGGTTCAGTCTCTTGGCTTGCTGGAGGTACTCCAGGTTCTTGTGGTCAGTCCAAACCAGGAATGGATGTTGCGCTCCCTCCAGCCAGTGCCTCCACTCCTCAAGGGCCAGTTTGACCGCTAACAGTTCTCGATCCCCCACATGGTACCGGGACTCCGCAGGACTCAGGCGGTGGGAGAAGTAAGCGCAGGGGTGCAGCTTTCCTTCCGAACGTTGAGAGAGTACCGCGCCGACACCACTGTCCGAGGCGTCCACCTCCACGATGAATGGTTGGGAGGTGTCCGGGAGGACCAGAATGGGTGCCGTGCAGAAGCGGGCCTTGAGGTCTTTGAACGCCTTTTCTGCCTGAGGAGACCAGCCATAAGATCCACCTGTCCCTTTGGTGAGGTCTGACATGGGTGCTGCCACAGAACTGAAGTTCCTGATGAACTTGCGGTAGAAGTTAGCGAATCCTAAGAACCGCTGAACCTCCTTAACGGACTTGGGAGTAGGCCAGTCCCGGACGGCCAGGGTCTTGGCAGGGTCCATTTGGAGTTGGCCTGTCCGTACAATAAATCCCAGAAAGGAGACCTCGGGAACATGAAATTCGCATTTCTGGGCCTTGGCGAACAGATTGTTCTGTAGCAGCCTCTGGAGAACCTGGCGGACATGGTGGCGGTGCTCCTGCATGGTCTTGGAAAAGATAAGGATGTCATCGAGGTAGACAAAGACGTACAGGTTAATCATGTCCCTTAAGACGTCGTTGATTAGGGCCTGAAAAACAGCTGGTGCGTTGGTGAGTCCGAAGGGCATCACCTGGTATTCGTAGTGCCCAGACGGGGTGTTAAAGGCAGTCTTCCACTCGTCTCCCTGTCGGATACGGATGAGGTGGTATGCGTTCCATAGGTCCAACTTGGTGAAGACGGTGGCGCCTTGGAGCAGGTCGAAAGCAGTGGACATCAGCGGAAGGGGATATCGGTTGCGCACAGTGATCTTGTTCAGGCCCCTGTAGTCAATACATGGTCGAAGCCCCCCATCCTTCTTGCCGACAAAGAAGAAGCCGGCACCAGCAGGTGAGGTGGAGGGTCGAATGAACCCAGAGACCAGGGCGTCTTTGAGGTATTCCTCCATAGCCTTGCGTTCTGGCTGAGAGAGGGAAAACAGTCTGCCACGAGGAGGGGTAGTCCCAGGGAGCAAGTCGATGACACAGTCGTAGGCCCGGTGCGGAGGAAGAACGGCGGCCCTGCTCTTGCTGAATACTTCCTTGAGATCCCAGTACTCTGTGGGAACTTGAGATAACTCGGTGAGATCAGGGGGCTCGACAGGAGACACAGGAGAGCTAGAGAGCAGACAAGAGGCATGGCATGCAGGGCCCCATTCCACAACCTGGCTTGTTACCCAGTCTATGCGAGGGTTGTGGCGAATAAGCCAAGGAAGGCCTAGAATAACTGGGAACTCAGGTGAAGGAATCAGGTGCAGGGATATTTCTTCCTTGTGACCTTGAGACTGGAGGAAGACTGGAGAAGTAACTTGGGTGACTCTTCCATCACCTAACGCTTGGCCATCGAGGGCAGACACAGACAGTGGGACTTCAACCTGAGGTGCAGTCGGAATATTGATGCTTTGGGCGAAGTGAATATCCATAAAGTTCCCAGCCGCCCCTGAGTCTAACAAAGCTTGACAAGAGTGGACAGACTCACCCCAGGAGATGGAGACCGGGATGTAAATTCCTTGACCAGGGAGTCCGGGAGAGAGGGTAGGCCCCGTCACAACCCTCCCTCGGCTGGACGGGGCGGTCCTTTTCCCAAGAGTTCGGGACATGATGCTCGGAAGTGACCAGGCTTGCCACAGTAGATGCAGCACTTGTCCCTCCTTCTGCGCTCCCTCTCAGATGCGGAGAGGCGAGTACGACCCACTTGCATGGGTTCTGGACAGTCACTGAAGGAGGTAGATGGTCTCCAGGTAGAGGTAGGGAGGCTGGGGGGGCTCAAGGCTTGGTGGCGTTCTCTCATCCTGTTGTCCAGACGAATAGCATGTGAGATGAGGGTTTCGAGGTCACTTGGGCATCCAATAGAGGCCAGACCGTCCTTGATGGGGTCAGACAGACCATGGTGGAAGGCTGACACCAGGGCAGTCTCGTTCCATCCACTTACTGCTGCGAGTGTTCGGAACGAGATGGCGTAATCTGCGACGCTTCCTCCTTGCCGGATGGACATGAGCTTTCGGGCTGCGTCGGTACTGATGTCTGCCTGATCGAAGACCCGAAGCATCTCTTCAGAGAACAGCTGGAAATCAAAGCACTCAGGTCCCTGTCTTTGCCAGATAGCAGTAGCCCAGGCTCGCGCCTTACCAGCTAATAAGGTGATCACAAAGGCAATCTTGCGGCGATCCGTAGTGTAGGTGGTAGGCTGAAGCTCAAAGGTGAGTTGACACTGGGTAAGGAACTCTCGGCACTCACTGTGCTTGCCGTCATACCTCTGTGGTGCAGGAAGGCTGGGTTCACGAGGTGAAGAAGGCAGCATGGCAGGAGGCACTGGAGCAGGAGTGGGAGCTGGATCAGGAGCAGGAGATGCAGGCAGAGATGTCAGCTGTGCCAGGGTTTTCCCAATTTGCTGAAGCAGTTCCTCGTGGCGAGCAAGGGCCTCACGTTGGCTGGTGAGCGTACGTCCATGAGCGTCCATGGTCGCTCCAAAGCGTGTCAAAGCTGCCATAATTCCCTGAAGGTTGGCCGGGTAGACAGTTGAAGCAGCCTCTGCTGAGTCGGTCATGACGGAGTCTTTCTGTTAGGGTTTTGCTGGGATTCGAACCTGGTTCGTTGGTGTGATGATCCAGCAAACCCCCACTAGGCCACCAGGGGAATGACTCAAATGCAGAGGCGTGAGGCGGAAGTAGAAAAGGTAACAAAAGGTTTATTTATACTATGTACACTATATACAATCCAGGGCAAAACAAAAAAAACAAAAACAAAGAGTATAATTCAAAAAGAAAAAGGCAAAAATGCAAAAGCTCAGAAGATCCACAAAACACAGTACAAAGGAAACTGGAGATAAACATAACAGCACAAAGACTCCGTGACAAGAGGACTGAACTCAGGGGTATAAATACACAAACTAATTAAGGACACAGGTGAAGATAATTAGGACTAACAGGCAATTAACAAAAACACAAAACACAGGAACAGTGGCGGCCTCTAGAGGCCAAAATAAACAAGACACGAAAAGGAAATAACAGCGGCCTCTAGAGGCCAAAACAGTCCAAGTCCTAACAATTCAAAGTTTGGGATATTTTTTATAACCCAACCCTGATCTATACTTCTCCACAGCTTTGTCTCTGACCTGTTTGGAGGCTCCTTGGTTTTCATGTTGTTTGCTTAATAGTGTTGCAGAGTCAGGGTCCTTCCAGAACAGGTTGATTTATACAGACATCATGTGACAGATCATGTGACACTTTGATTGCACACAGGTGGATCTTAATCAACTAATTATGTGACTTGTGAAGTAAATTGGTTGGACCAGCTCTTATTTAGGGGTTTCATACGAAAGAGGGTGAATACCTATACACACTCCAGATTTCTGTTTTCTCATCTTAATTATTGTTTGTGCTAAATTAAAAAAAAACTATTTGCACCTTGAAAATTGTAGGCATGTTGTGTAAATCAAATGGTGCTAACCCTCCAAAAATCAATTTTAATTCCAGCTTGTAATGCAATAAAACAGGACAAACACCAAGGGGGATGAATACTTTTGCAAGACACTGTAGATTGCTGAAAGAACTGGAATGTTTTATTCTTGAACAATGAATGAAAAAAAGAAGCCTTTATATGTCACGTACACTTGAGCATAGCGAAATTCCTCCTCTACGTTTAACCCATCTGAAGCAGTGAACACATGCATGCACACACAAGTGAGCAATGAGCACACACACATACCTAGAGCAGTGGGCAGCTACGGTATGCTACAGCACTCAGGGAGCAGTTGGGGGTTAGCTGCCTTGCTTAAAGGATATAGGCAGAACCTTTATTTTTAAGTACATTTCTGAGTGGACAGTATCTCCAGCCTTGACTCTTGTATGCTGCATAATTGGGAATAGAATACATATATATTTTTTGTGAGTTAAAGTCGACCGAAAAGTTGGCATTCAAGCTGCCCTGCTGAGCTAGCCAGCCCTGAGTGAGTGACGTCATAGTGGTAACTGGTGCTATACACCAAAGCCAGACTCGAGAGGCGAGAGTGGTTGCAGTGGCCTCTTCGTTCAGATTTATTGGCGATTTTTCGGATTCCTCAGATAGTAATACATCGGACTGTGATCGTCCTGAAATTGGAGTGTGTGTACACTACCGTTCAAAAGTTTGGGGTCACCCAGACAATTTAGTGTTTTCCATGAAAAGTCACACTTTTATTTACCACCATAAGTTGTAAAATGAATAGAAAATATAGTCAAGACATTTTTCTGGCCATTTTGAGCATTTAATCGACCCCACAAATGTGATGCTCCAGAAACTCAATCTGCTCAAAGGAAGGTCAGTTTTATAGCTTCTCTAAAGAGCTCAACTGTTTTCAGCTGTGCTAACATGATTGTACAAGGGTTTTCTAATCATCCATTAGCCTTCTGAGGCAATGAGCAAACACATTGTACCAGTGGCGTGCACAGACATTTTGGGGGGCAAGTGCTCTGGGGGGATAAAAGGGCACTTTTTTGCGCATGTGGAACACCTTATTATAAAAGTCTGATGCCATGTACACACGTAGCCGGGTATTTTTAAAACCGAACATTCCCCCCCCCCCCCCCCCCCTCCGTTTATAAAAATGTTTTATCCACACCACCTCGTCTTCGAAAAAAATCCCTTCCACACATAACCGAACATCTGCATTTTCAATCACATTCATAAGCATTCCAAACCTGTAGATGGCATTATTTCCCCAAATCCTACCCCCTAATCACATCGCCTGTGCTCTTGGAGCAGTAGTTGGGCTTCTAAAATTAAACATGTAAATAGCACCTGCACAGTAATTAACGCTTTCAAGGCACTACTCCGATCCATTACTCTTTGTCCATGCTTAATCTGGCTTCTGCAGTAAACAAAGGTCGCACGTTTGACGTCAGGGCAGATTTGTTGTCATTTTTTTGGCGCAGATTGTGACGTTTGAAAACGCAAAACTCCGGTTATCACTGTCTACATGAAAAGGCATACACGGAGTTTTCAAAAATCTTCACTTTGCCCGGAGTTTTTTTAAATATTCGTTTTTGATGTGTTTTCACGTGGATGACAGGCCAAAACGTAGAAAAATATCTTCGATTTAGCAGATACCCGGCTACGTGTGGACGGGGTCTGAAATTTAACCCTCCTCTTGTGTTCGGGTCGCCACTGACCCGTTTTAGTTTTTAAAGGTGTAAAACAACCACTTAATGTTAATTTATTACATCAAGGCTTTTTGACTTTACCAGGAATCTCTAGTTGAACAAAACAGAAAAATAAATTTTTGTTTTCCTAAATCTGAAAATGGTCTAGCAAAAAATATAATACTTATGTGCAGTTGTTTCTGTATGCGACGGGCTACTTCACGACAAATAATTACAGCTTGGGCTTAGAGGGCAAACAATACATTTTCACTCGATTCATCTGTTACCTGGCTGGTGGGGCAGGGGAAGAGCTGACTGACTGCCCGATGTGTTGTCTGCGCTACGACAAGGCCGTGGCTTCCAGGACGCTATGCTGCTGCAACCTCACATTGAATGCACTGCACGCTTGTTCACGTGACAGAGCAAGAGAGACAGAGGTCCGGTGTGTGTGCGGAGGGGGCACACATCGGGACATTATTTTCACACACGCTTTTAATGCCGCGGCTTTTCTAAAAGATCATGTCGACATTGGCCTCAGTAAACTGTAAAAAAAAAAAATTCAAAAGGGCACTTTTTTGGACAGAGGGCAGAGGGGCAGGTGCTTGAGCACCACCTCGTGTCTATCTGTGCACGCCACTGCATTGTACCAGTAGAACACTGGAGTGAGAGTTGCTGGAAATGGGCCTCTATACACCTATGGAGATATTGCACCAAAAACCAGACATTTGCAGCTAGAATAGTCATTTACCACATTAGCAATGTATAGAGTGGATTTCTGATTAGTTTAAAGTGATCTTCATTGAAAAGAACAGTGCTTTTCTTTCAAAAATAAGGACATTTCAAAGTGACCCCAAACTTTTGAACGGTAGTGTACATGCTACTGCTATACACATAGAACCGTATCAGCTCGAACTGTCGGAAGGTGAATCCGATAGTAACACGTCGGCCACGGAGACTCCCACCTTATGAAATAAAGCCAGAGAACAAAGCCATCTAGAGAATTGGATAGAATTGAACTGACAGTCTCATGTGACTTTCATTAAAACAGGATGGGTGTTATAACTTTTGCAACATACATGTACATGCATGCATTTTTACTGATAAAACGTAAAAGGCTAATTAAATAATCAGATAAACTGAGACAATCACATTCTGAAGCAAATTAAATAATCTTATACCGGTAACTTAAATGCACAATACAAGTTACATGCATTAATCTAAATGCAGGTCAACAACGAGTGTTGTTTTTGTTATATAATCAAATGAGACTCGCATCTTACCTATCTGTGTTCTTGCTTTTGAAGGCCGAGCTCGTGGCCGATTGTTTTCGAAACAATCTGACTTTCAATTCTTTGTTCATTCGTTTCTTCCACGTAAGGGCGAGATATTGCTGCTGAGGCAAGCATATCCAGTGGGGGGAAGGAAAAAAAAGAGCATATCCAGCAGAGAAGTCTAACGACTGATCCACTCATTCTCCATACTGAGTACTCCGCCATTACTGCTCGGCTCACGCTCTGGGAGATCTGGTGCAACTGAACTTACTTTCCTTTTCTTTTAGTCTCCTTCTCTTAATTGTTGGTACTGCACCCTCTTTCAATACGGGCTTATAGCCAACGCTCCGCAACAGATCAGAGGTCTCGTGCGAGTCTTCAGTAAAATGTGCAGAGCAGAGGAGAAACCACTTCATAGGCACCCAATCCGTGAATTTCTCACAAAATGTGTCCAAATCTTTGCAGTTTGAACATTCTTGGGCCATGAATGCAACGTAAATCCACCTTCTGTTGTGTTGCTGCACCCGCCAGCAACACATCTGCGTGGTACGGTGATAAATTAGCTCAGAATCGGAGTTGCAGGCAGCTCTGTGTTTCAGTATAGCGGAAATAGCGATGAGACTGATAGACTTCCTGTTGTGACGTCACGGACGTCAAGGTCATTCACTCAGACCACTACCTATGTGAATCATTTTAATCATAAAAATTACTTTATTAGATTTATTGTTAACGCTTACAACTATTCCGATGCCATTCTTGAGGTCTCAAGGCATTTATAAACAAAAAGTGAGGCCATGGTTCTGCGTATATGCTTTAAGGACACTTCAGCCATGATACAGAGGGAGGGGGAAGTGCTGTTCATTCACTCACTCCCCTCACATTTTTCCTGCCAGTCCCAGGAACTGAACTGGCGACCCCTTGGGCTCAAGGTTGCTTCTCTAACCTTCAGGCCATGGCTGCCCCTAATGTTCAAATATCCCACCACAAAACATTCAGCAATTGTATGATAGCAGTCCAAGAACCTTAGAGATGATCTTGAGACAAAAGAGAGGCATTAATCCTGATTAGGCTGTTGATATTAATATATTGTTACATGTTTTCATTATTGTGCCCACACTGTATTTTACAGTAGATCATATATATTTTGGCTGCTGCCATCCCACATCAGAACTTAAAATAGTTGAATAATGCACACGCACAAGCAACAAGACCAGTCTTCACTGAACACCCACAACAGCAAAACTGCAAGTTACATCACTGGCTTGTCTTTTGCTAGTGTGAGCAAAGGCTCAGTTAATACAAATCTGTGCTGAGGATATATCATCCTGTAGTACATTGGACAAAACTATTGGGACTGGGATCCTGGGATCGGCCCAGTGTTTTATTCTCATGCGAGTGGGAGCTCCCAAAACAATGAAATGCCAGGGTGGGAAAGTACTGGATGCAGTGTAGTGCTGCTTTAGTAACTGCTTGAGAGCAATTCCAGCATTATGGACGTGACACTTGAACTCAAAATGACAACGAATGACCCAGTGCATGTTTTATTGTCTCCCAGTATTTAAACAGGTGTTGCATATTTTAAGGCTGTACCATACTGGAGAAGTGATAGAACAAGAAAAATTCCCATAGTACATCTAGGGCATGCCAGAAAATGCCAATAAAAGATGCGTTATGGATGTGACAGAAAAAGTATCACTTTTCTTGGGTGACTGTACATTTTTATCAAACTCTGTGAAATTGTAAACCTAATGTCGAAATGGAGATATCCATTTGATAGAGGGGTCCAAGGTGAATATTAAAAAAATCTTTGTTTAAAATATTTTGTATTTCATGCAGAGTTTCGGAAGGAAAAGTCAGCGTTATGGATGTGACGAAATTCCGTTATGGATGTGACGCGTCTGAAATAGACATGGCATATGTTTCGAAAATCAGCAATTTAACCACCATAACCCTTTGAAAAACTCTCTAAATATCAGCTAAAACTATCAAAGTTCTTAAATAATATTTAGGATGGCTGTTGTTTTGCTGTTTTGTGGATTTTAGCATACATTTCTGTGGCTTGTGGGAATAATATAGAATTGTACATGATCAAAGTTGATTTTAGCTTGGGTTTTACATTATAAGAAAGAAAGACTGACAGGGACATATTAGTTGGTTACAAATTGGTTCAACTTATTCACATCTGTAAAATACAGGCCTAGGTGATATCTCTGGGACTGGTTTTGATGTATTACATGTTGCTTTATTTTTGCATGGTGAGGTTGACATTTACATGGAATTGCCCTTTACCCTGTTCAGGTTTGCTGTAGTTTAAATTACTCATTTCTTTATATTCTGGGAAAAGACAACCAACGAATTTCAGCAGAAATTTTTGCAGGCAGGTACAAATGGGATCAGTCAAACTTTTTGGAGAAGTGTGTGAATTTTTTTTTAATGCATGAACAGAAGGGATTGGTCAGAATTACTTTGAGAGTGGCCAGGAGTCAACAGTTGAGTTCAGAATATAGTGTAATACTGCAATGACTGCTTAACAGGACTGAGCATGACAATTACGATTGTCATTCAATTATTCATCGATGTGGAACTTAAAAGTTGATGTGCCTTTCACTCATCGACTGTACAAAAACTGCACAGCACATCATCTCTAACAAGAGTGCTCTGAGAGCACAATATCCCCCGCTGGCAACTATGCCATAACTGGTAAAATGCGACTGAATTGAATGAAATTGCAATATGCATATTACTGACATATAACAAAGAATCCTGCCAAGTTTCGTGAAATTCCTCCAAAAATTGTGAGAGGAGTTGATTTCAGAAGGTGAGTACCTTTCCCGGGATGGATGGATGGACGGACGGACATTGCCACGACATAATCCCCCTTTGGGCCTTTCGGCCAGCGGGGGATCTCTTTTTTTTTTTTGCCAAGTTACATGAAATTCCTCCAAAAATTGCGAGGAAACTTGATTTCAGAAAGCAAGCACACCTTGATGAAATTGCCAAAGTACAAGTTTGTTAATAATCAAGGGCAGAATTCTGGTAAAATTTGCCCAAATTCAACGAAATTTCAATATGCGTTTAACTGTCATATAACAAAGCCTTTTGCCAAGTTTGGTGAAATTCCTCTACAAATTGTGAGACGAGATGATTTCAGAAGAATGTACACCCTCATGAAATGATCAAACTACAAATTGTTTAATCAAAACAAAAAGGGTCAAAACTCTGGTAAAATTTTCACAAACAAAATTAAATTGCAATATGTGTATTACCGTCATATAACAAGGCCTTTTGCCAAGCTTCGAGAAATTCGTCCAAAAATTGTGAGAGGAGTTGATGTCAGAAGGCGAGCACACCTTCATGAAATTGTGAAAGTACAAGGTTGTTAATCAAGGGCCACAACTGTGGTAAAATGCAACCGCATTGAACAAAATAACAATATGTGACCCCTCACCGAATCCAGGGACACATGTCGGCCGAAACGAATCCGAGATAATCGCAAAAGAAGCTTTTTTTTTTTCGAAATTTGTGATTTTTGTTTTTTCCATCATGTGCAAGTTGAGATCTTGAAGAATGCAATCAGTATTTCAGATAATAGATTGTTTTGTTGGAAAAGCATACATTTTTTGTTGCAAATTGTCTTGTTTTTGTCAGGACTGTCGCCTGCTGGGGGGTGTGGGTAAATTACCATATGGGCCATTCACATGATGATTTAAGTCTTTTTTTTTTTTCCGCGAATCAGCTGTATGATCCGAGCTGAGCGCATGGCTACTTAACCTGCATAGAGGCGTGTGATTTCACTATGGAATGAGCAAGTTAAACAGAGCGCAGAGGAGCTGAAACACCACGAAGCAAACAGACACACGGTATTTACATCAGAGATCACCATTTCTAGCAAAAAAAAAAACGCAACCTCGTTTTCCAGATTGAATGGAATACTTGAATGATAGGATGATACACGGACCGTCCTCGGATTACATTCCATCGGAGGCATAGGTGTGTGCAAGGCGCCGTTTCTCTTTCTGATGGGGTGAGTTTATTAATCTAAGGCTGTGTGGTTATTTTTGCATGTAACGGAGAGTGTTGTGGTTTGGTTAAGCCTAGGTCACAACCGGACGTACGATTTTTTGGCCGTGTGATTTTTGGCGTTTCCCAAATCGCTGCTTTTTTTTTTTTTGTTCATGGAGAAAGACGCGCATTGGCCGTAAGTTTGTCTTGCAACCTGAAAAAAACGTAAGCACCCGAGAGTTTGTAAGAGTTTGTAAGAGTTTGTTTGACATGACAAAGAACCTCTGCGGCCGGTCTGCGGCTCGAAAATCAGCACGTCACACGCGCGCCCTCGTGCTTTTCATGCGCGCTCTCGTGCGTTTCTTGCGTTTTTTGCATGTAGACCGGCCGTAGGAGCACGTACGGCCGGTTGTGACCGAGGCTTTACATGAAACTAGCGTTGTGTTAGTTGTGTCATCATCGTGCTATCTTTCTTTCTTACGGTGTGAGTAATTTTTCAACCACAAAGCGTTAAAGTATACTTTAGGACTTATTTTTGT
Source organism: Neoarius graeffei (assembly GCF_027579695.1). Lineage (NCBI taxonomy): Eukaryota > Metazoa > Chordata > Actinopteri > Siluriformes > Ariidae > Neoarius > Neoarius graeffei. The sequence continues at coordinate 17,868,944 of NC_083593.1, forward strand.
ACTTCATAATTGTTTTGGGCATACTTTGCATGGAAGGAAAATTGACGTGGTGATCTTTGTTTATATGAAAGTAGTATCATGCTAGCTCATAGGGGGTAGAGCTTTCCGTAATGTCATGCAAATGAGCACCATTATGTGCCCGCCCTACACCCAGAGTAGCTGAGATGGAAAACTTTGAGGGCGATTTTCTCCCTTTTCTGTTTTAAGAGTTATGCACTTTCAAAAGGCCACACATTCTTCAAATATTGTCAGATCTCCATATGGAAAGCATCACTGGAGAGCTTAGAAACTGTACTTTCTGAATCTGTCAATAACTCAAAATGCCCCAGGGCAGACATTCCCTGGATTCTGGATTTGGGCACATATGCGTACTACCAACATGTAACAAAGCCTTTTGCCAAGTTTGGTGAAATTCCTCTACAAATTGAGAGAGGAGTTGATTTCAGAAGAACGTACGCCCTCATGAAATGATCAAACTACAAATTGTTTAATCAAGGGCCACAACTCTGGTAAAATGCGACCGCATTGAACAAAATAACAATATGCATACTACCGACATATAACAATGCCTTTTGCCAAGTTTTGTGAAATTCCTCCACAAATTGTGAGAGGAGTTGATTTCAGAAGGAAAACACACGCTCATGAAATTGTCAAACCAAAATGTTGTTAATCAAGGACTGTAACTCTGGTAAAATGTGACCCACTTGAAAAAAATTACAGTATGTGTATTACAGACATATAACAAAGAATCCTGCCAAGTTTCATGAAATTCTTCCAAAAATTGTGAGAGGAGTTGATTTCAGAAGTGTACAGTACACTGGAAAAAACAGAACATTGAATTACATTTGATCAGAATCAGCATTCAGTATTGGTTTATTGGTAAGTTACCCCATTCTTAACTTTTTGTAAAATCTATAATTTCTCCACCAAAGGTATATGTATAATAATACACAAAATAATACACAAAATGTTTACAATTAATAAATATACCTTCAAGCAGCGATGAAGGGGCAAGCAGTTAAGCAGGGTTTAGTTTCATAGACTCTTCATATCATTTTGTCAAGGGCATGACCGTATGCACTCTCATCACCTTTCATGTCAAGTGACCAAAGACTGGCTGAGTTATGAACTCACTATTTGATGGCCCTCACTGCCCAGTTCCTTATAATGGATGAATGGCTTTGAAAATAAAAATCTGTCTAATAAATTTTGTGAGGTTTTATCTGAAGATCATCTTTGCAAATTTGGTGAAGATTGGAAAAATGTTGTGGCCTGTGAACATTTTTTAAACCTTTCGATAAAATCCAATATGATGGCTGGATCAATTATGTTCACTTGACAAGTCTCAGGCCCACTTTACACGGGGACGGTCTGAAACAAAAACGCAAAAGTCCGTTTTCGTTCTCACTTTTTTCTGTGTCTACACGACCGTTTTCAAGGAGGAAATCTGTGTCTATACGGTGACGTGTAAATGTGTGGAATTCAATTGGATGTGCATGCCAGGCGGCTAGGCGGTGCTGTGAAAGACCTCCACTATGTCTGCACGCATGCGCAACATCTTCTGTCTTGTCTGATCTGCACATCTGCGCCGCAAAAATTTTGACTACTCTGGCTATGGTAAGTAAGAAAGTAAGTAAAAAAGTAAGAGCATACTATACCCGCCTCTGTTCATTAACGGTATATGTGCAGATTCGGTATAGATGTTCGAAGGACTCCTGGACGTTTATTAAAGCTGCCAGAGCAGCTTGAAGGTCCGTTGGATCGATGTAATCAGACATGCTCTTACTTTTTTACTTACTTTCTTACTTCCCGGGCTGGCATGTACAGTATATGACGTATGTATGACGTAAACGCGTACCCGACGTGAGCAGATCCGAGCAGAGTTTCGCGTATTGGGTAGTTTAGACGGATATGCAACGGGGGGTGTTTTTAACTTATCCACTCTGGAAGGCGTTTTCAATTTTTTCCGTTTTTCAGCCTCGGAAACGCCGTCCCCGTGTAGACGAAAGGCACTTCCGATAAAATATTTAGTCGTTTTTACCCGACAGCGTCCTCGTGTAAACGGGCCCTCAGCCTTTGGTCCTCCCACAGTATCAAAACATTTTTAAGGCAAACACATCAACAGTTGTTAGTCAACACATTTTTGCTTATTGCAGTGCCTGCCAGTGGTCAAATGAAGCAATTTTTTGCGCTTCCTGAGAAAGAGAGTCCCAAGTTTGGAGTTGATACATCAAAGCATTGCTGAGATATGAGTTCAGTTAGCTGTAACGGATGAATGCGTTTGCAAATCAAAAAGCTAACAAATGACTTTTGTGAGGCTTGGACCAAATCAAAGGGTTGCTGAGATATGGCCTCACTTTCTGTTTGGCTTGTTTTGACCGGCTGTAATGGGTGAACACTTTTTGCAAATCAAAAAGCCAACAAAGAGCTTTTGTGAGGTTTGGCCAAAAGGTCATCTGTGCCAAATTTTCCAAAAATTGGACACATTTTGTGACCTGTGAAACTTTGAAGGGGTTTTGATTAGTGCTGTCAAGCGATTAAAATATTTAATCGCGATTAATGTCGCGACTGTCATAGTTAACTCGCGATTAATCGCAATTTAATCGCATATTTTTGTCACATAAAAAAACATTGTAATTCTCTTAGCATAAAAAAGTGAATGGGCTTGCTTTGTACCAATGTTGTTGTTTTTTTTTTATTGCAGAGCATAACACGTCTTGTCACAGCCACTGACATCCATAACTTCCATATTAGAAGAGAAAACCAAGGGATGAAAAATAAAGTGCATATCACTGTGAAAATAAAAAAAAATGTTTTATTTTACTCTTCATTAGTTTCTTTTGAAGAGAAGTATTTGCCATAAAAGAAGAAAAAAACAGATAACAAAAATAAAAACATTCATCATCTCATTATCTCTAGCCGCTTTATCCTTCTACAGGGTTGCAGGCAAGCTGGAGCCTATCCCAGCTGACTACGGGCGAAACGCAGGGTACGCCCTGGACAAGTCGCCAGGTCATCACAGGGCTGACACATAGACACAGACAACCATTCACACTCACATTCACACCTACGGTCAATTTAGAGTCACCATGTCTTTGGACTGTGGGGGAAACCGGAGCACCCGGAGGAAACCCACGCGGACACGGGGAGAACATGCAAACTCCACACAGAAAGGCCCTCGCCGGCCCCGGGGCTCGAACCCAGGACCTTCTTGCTGTGAGGCGACAGCGCTAACCACTACACCACCGTGCCGCCCACATTCATCATACGTTCAAAAACATTCATTATAGTGTGGCACTGTATTACAGGGATTAAAGCAAAAAAAATTTATTTGACTGACAATTTACGGGGGGGGGGGGGGGGGGTTATGGGTGGATTTCGATGAAATTCTGAGAATGGTTAACTTAGAACTGATAACTTTATTATCAATTAATTAATGGATTAATATATTCAATTTATTGTTGAGTGATTCTTCACCATTCATTTTTGAGATATTCATTTTTGTTTGCAGCTTCATAGACAATTCTTTTTTGAATTGTGCGGCAATGCCATGCGTGCACAAATATGAGGCATGAGCATTTGACAGTGACAACCTAGAGAGGGCGCTCCTGTCTTCCGAGACTGATCGCATCAAATCGACCAATGGCTGCAATGTGGTCAATGGCAGGTCATGCTGCGCTATAAAAGCACAGACACGTATTTTCTGTGCACAGACGCGATCAGCCATAGATGGACTGACCTCCGTTGAAGTGAGACTTGCTCCTGGTAAAGAACAGGTGTGCTGAAGCCCCTTACATTGGCCTTGTGGTTGGTTTCCAGTTGATGGCACGACAGCGCTTTCTTTCCATTGCTTCCGTATATTATTTTTTTGTGGCAAACCACACAAATGCAAGCGCCTGGAATATTTAGTTTTTTGCACCATGAACTAAATGGCTTTCCGTTTTCACCTATTTCGTACAGCCTAAGCCCACCTCCACTTGTTTTTTACACCTTTATCGATGGCAGACACATCAGTGCCTTCTTTCATGTAAAGCGCATCCATGCTGCCGAAACCGAAAGCAGAATGACATGCTCCTCTACGCTCGACGTCAATATAGAAAAAAGTTTGGATCTTCGCTTAAAATAAAATTATAATTTGACCTTACTTTGTGTTGAACACGGCTTCAAAAACAATTCAAGATTTTATTGAGAAATATTGTGGCCAACACGAGTGTTAAGTTACCTAAAAGATCGCGTGAAGTTGGCTGCTATCTGCGTTCGTTCTCATTTTCCTCCATCATTTCATAGGCCAGAAACAGATGTTTTGACGTAATTTAACTTAGTAGGCTATGATTATTATTTAACCGTAGTCTTCTAGACATTTTGACTGTTTGGGGCATTGAACGCTGGTGTATGATTTTCAGGGAATAAAGTTTAGCGCATGTCGGAACATCATTGCGCTCGCAGCCTCCAACTCCTCAAACGTCCTTTAAATTGTGATATAATGTAGGCTATAAGGCACGGTTCTAACATACCTTACACATTGGCCTAACGAAAATAATAATTGTTGGGGCATCTGCTGATTCGTTAGCTATAAATTTAGGTTTAATTACTTCTGACAGTCTGCAAGCATTGCACCGTCGGGTCTTCAAGTCTGGCTGAAGCAGAGGAGCGGGCTTTCCGGGGTTTATTTTTTCGTTTTTTTTAACATGCTCTATTTCTATATGTCCAAGTTTGAACTGAGTCATTTTGGCAAGATTTAATTTAATACAAAACAGAAATCGTCAGACACAAGCACGCCAAGCACATGGGAATGTATTTTGCCAATTTTGACAGCGCATGTTTTTTTAATGCCGCACCGTAGACAGCGAACGTTTAAACATGATCAAACATAGGAACTGAACGACACAAAGCACGGCTCAAAAACAAAAAAGTTAAATAAACCCTGCTGATAGTTGATGGTGTTGCAACACATCAGTGTTATAACCCAATCTCTACCCAACCACCCGTCATTTTAATTCTCCTCGGATCAGCACCGACCTCACATTTGGCCTTGGGAGAGTTAAGTTGACGGAAATCCGTCACACGACGGAAAACTTTAATCTATGTGTATTATCTAATTCTCACTGCTTATAACTCTACACCTACCCGGTGGAGATGAGCTGGGAAACTGAAGACTGAAGGAACAGTATTGAAAAGTATTTTTCCAGTCTCACCTGTGAAAGGTAATCCCATGTGATCTCGTTTGGACGGTAAACCTGTTGGTACAGTTAAACGCAGCACATGAATGAGGCATCTTTATTCTCGGCTACTGTCTAGACGCTATACCAGAGACGGCTGAAGAATCTCCACTTTGCCCCATCCAATATGGCGGCGAGGATGTTTATATGTCTATGCCTTTCTCCATCACTCACACGTACTCTTATTGAAGCAGCGCGCGACAAGCCTCAACAGGAATTACGGGTGACTCGCAGGGCCAAATTAGAATTTGCGTTAACGGCACTATTTTTTTTAATCGCGTTAAATTGAGATCGCGTTAACGCGTTATTATCGCGTTAACTTTGACAGCACTAGTTTTGATAAAAGTCCAAAATGGTGGAAATTGACATCACGGGGTGCGGTGACCTCTGCTTGAGCCTAGCAATCCAATGGTGCCTCATTTTTACCTCACCCGCGGCAGAGTAAGCAGGGCGAGGTTTTGTAATCAGTGTGGTTTGTTTGTTGTTTGTGTGTCTGTCTGTTAACAATCTAGTGTCTAGACGGTTGCACCAATTGACTTCAAATTTTCAGGGTAGGTGGGCAATGGTCCGCAGATTACCTGATTAAATTTTGGGGGTAATCTGGTCAAGGTGAAGGTCACCGGAAAGGTCAACCTTTTGGTCAAAATAACATATTTTCCATTATAACTGAAAACCGGTTGCCGATAGACAGATGTTTACTATTATGAGCATACAGGAACTCCCATATGGTCTTTCATTTGGCACATGATCTCTGACCTTGGGTGATCTTGAAAGGTCAAACTCAAAGTCACGGATTTTCAGAGGGCTGTAACTTGAAAACGGTTGATGGTAGACAGATATTTACCATTATCAACTTATAGGAAGTGCCATATAAGCTTTCATTTGGCACCATGATCTTTGACCTTGAGTGACCCTGAAAGGTCAAACTGAAGGTCATGGGTTTTCAAAGGGTTATAACTTTGAAATGGTTCATGATTGCCAAATGTTTACCATTATCAACATATAAGAAGTCCCATATGGGCTTTCAGTTGCTGCCATGACATTTGACCTTGAATGACTTTGAAATGTCAAACTCAAGGTCATGGATTTTCATAGGACTATAACCTGACAGCTGATGATTGAGAAATATTACCATTATCAACATATTGGTATAAAATAAGTGCTGCTGGTCGAGGTTTGTTTTGCCTGGCAACACTTGTTGGAAATATCTTTCAAAAGTTATATGCACCCACTGGTGGCGCTAGAGCGCTCAAGGTACAAACATGAAACTTGGCAAAAAGAATCAGGGGACTATCCCCAATCTGTATGCCAAATTTCAAAACTTTTTATCATATGGTTCGATGGGTTGCCATAAATCCTGGAGCTTGTTGACGTGGCAGTGCCACCTGCTGTACCACCTTGCTATATGATCAGCTAAAAGCAATAAGGTAATGTCTACACCTGGGCTCCTGATTTTAATACAGTTTAGAAGTTAACCTCTGATGCTGTCTTAATTTGACATCACTTGCTGAACTCAGAGTTGAGGAGACCTTCCAGAGTGAACGAATAGGCATTTTCTTCATTTTTTCCTACTCTGAGTTAGGAAATTACGACGTTATGTAAGTTACAACCTTTAGTCGAACGTAGGATTACTTTCTCAAAGGAGGAATTGTAGCTTGATTAAGTTTAAAAGTTTATTACACCTCACATTATAAGCCATATAGGCTGTTTTATGGCGAACAGCTGACTTTATTATGCAGTCTATTGAATGCAGGGCTTTGAACCAGAATTTTTTTCCTATTGGTTCGTTCCGAACAGAAACGGAATTTTAACGTTTCCGGTTTTGGGTTCCACCATTAAATAGACGTTCCCGAACCGGTTAGAACAAAAAAATTTCGTTCCCGGAACGGTTAATTACGTTCCCTGTCAGCTGTTTAACAAATGGCTATAAAATTATGTCTCTGTCTCATCCAGCTTAAGCCAAATGTAGGCTAATTCTATTACAACCTTCATTAAATAAGACAAGAAATAATTCAAAACAATTATTATTTCAAATGTTGGTGATTTGGATTCTCAGTATGTCTTCCCATCTACACAAACAGAAAAAGTGCCAAAAATGAAAGATAATTCGTTTAGTGTGTTACCCAAGGCTAGTCAGGCCCTATAGAGGGCTACCGCATGACGTCACCGCGCTGCGAGATTTTGTTAGGCGCCATATTGGAAGACCAAGTACACATCTATGCAAGTACATACATACATAAAACAAACTACACCTGAAATGTAGCCAGGGCCGGTTCTGCCCTAATCTGGACCCGGGTGCAACATCGCGCAACCCCCCCCCAAAAAAAAAAAAAAAACAGTCTAAATCAGGACAACCATCACATAACTATAACTATAAACATTTTATATCAACTATTTTAACTAAATGGGCTATAATAAATAAGCCTGCAGGCAGCCACGGCGGGCCGCCTCAGAAAAGTAACCATTCAATGACAACTGAAAGCCTGCAGCCACGGTGGGCTGCCTCAGAAAACTAACCATTTGTCCTACCTTAAAACTCGTTTTGCATTTTCTGCCTCCTTTTTTGTATTTTCAACCCTCCGTTTATTTTCTTTCCTTTTCTGAAAACCCGATTTGTGTCCAGACATTTTGTTCTGCTACCAACGAACTAACTCGTCAGGTCTCGTCTCTCGAGCCCGCGGTGATTCCCGTGGGAAGGGCAACAACTGATACATTTTTACAAACAGCCAATAGGGAGGTTGCAACGTTCAGGCTCCTCTTTGCTCAGACACTCAGTAATTCACTTATTATCACATGGAGACGTGATAGCAGTCCACCTTCCTGCTCTCGCCATTCAGTCAGCGAACGTCACACAGGAAGTGAACCCCAGCGGGTCATAGAAACTTGCGCAGGAGAAGAATGACTTTTATTTGTAGGCTACAGAAACTTTGAGGAACGAAATAAAACCCGGTATTAACCGGTTACCATTATTTTTAATAAGCGTTTCTGTTCCGGAACATAAAAAATAATAAAGTTTCTGGTTTCGTTTCTGTTCCATGTGAAATAGAAAAAGTTCCCGGTTTTCGTTTTCGTTCCTTGAACCGGTTCAAAGCCCTGGTTGAATGTGTTGTTTGATATGTGGACACATCGAATCACAGGCTTTTCATCAAAGAAAACAATTCAATACATCATGTAATTATATCCCTAGTACTTTTCCCTGAAGAGGTTTGGCAACACTGCATGACAAACAAAACGCTCCAGCAGTCTCAGGTCAATTCATCAAGTGAGGATCAATAAGCTGATTATTTGGCTTGTACATGAGTTTAGAGAAATATTTAAATGATAATGTAAATGAGAAGGTGGCATGGTGGCACAGTGGCTAGCCCTATCATCTCACCGAAAGCAAGTTCCAGGTTCAAACCTGCCGGTCGCTTGGGGCCTTTCTATGTAGAGTTTGCATGTTCTCCTCGTGCCTGCATGGGTTTCCTCCTGGTGCTCCACTTTCCTCCCACAGTCCAAAGACATGCTGATTAGGTCAACTGGCAACTCTAAATTGCCCGGAGGTGTGAACGTTAGTGTGAATGGTTGTTCATGAGATAGCTTGGTGACCTATCCAGGGTGTACTCTGCCTCTCACCTGAAGGCAGCTGGGATTGGCTCCATTTATCCGTGACTCATAATCAATAAGTGACATAGAAAATGGATGGATCTAAACTAGAAAAAAACTTCATGAATAATTATTTTGCCTCAACAAAATTCTGATTTAGATCACATCCATAACACTTATATTGATATTAAAGCTAGACTGCCTTTCAGATTTTTCAAATTCAGGTCATAAAAATAATTTCCCCCGACACCTGATTATTTTTGTTTAGTGGACCGAAAGCTACCAAATTCAAATCACAGACTTCCAATTTTATTAGTTTTTTAAAAATAGAACAATTAATGCATTTAGGGCCACGTGGCCCTAAATTCTCCGCTATTTTTTCCTGCTTCACCATGATCCAATTCAAGATACTCCATCATGCATCATGTGGTGGGCTTCCTCCGTTCACACAAGGCATTGTGGGATACAAATCTGAAACAGGAGAGGAAAATAGAGGACGCGAATGACACGAGAAAGCGACTACAGTAACGGAAAGCGAGAAGAAAAGCTGTTGTGTTGTGAAGGAAACATTTCATTTCTTTTTTCATTGACTCCATAATAAAACAACTCGCATCCACCTCCAATGTTCTTGGCCTTGCTTCCTTTCCACCTCGTCTCCTGCACACACAAATGCCGCTTTTCCACTACAAACGCGGCTGAGTCGGGCTGAGCCGTGCCGTGCTGAGTTGGGCTGAGTCGAGCTGAGCGGGGCTGTTGGAGTTGCATTTCGACTACAACCGCGCTGAACCGTGCTGGCTGGAAGTGAGTGGACACATTGGGTGGAGTTAGCGAAAGTGGGTGGACGTCACGTGATGTCGTTAGGCGGCGCAAACAGTGACATCAGTGAGCTTTTAAGCGGTAGTCTCACGACCCGGATAGTAAACAATAAACATGGAGGACATGGAGTCGTTAGTGTTGCTGGTCTTGGTGCTGTGGCTTGTTGTCACCGACAACGCCAACAGATACTGGCAAGAGCGTATAGATGAGGCGAGGCGCATAAGGCTTCAGAAATTCTTGTAATTCGTAATTATTCTTCTTCCGGGTTTACGGTGTTTACAGATCCCAGCGTGCTCGCGGGGCGTGTGTGGGCATGTGAGGACACTCCTCCTCACCAATCAGTGCACAGGGGAGTGTCTCCTCACGCCCCTAGCCCCACTCGGCTCGGTTTGGCCCGCTTCAGCCCCACTCCAAAACCGTGCGAGTTCTGGGTGCTGAGTAGGGCTGAAGCGAGCTGAGTCGTGCTGCTCTGAGGTAGTCGAAACGCGAGCCGTGTTGGGCTGAAGTGAGCTGAAGTGAGCTGAAAAAGGGTAGTGGAAAAGGGCCAAAAATGTCCAACTTCCTTCTTTCCATCATACCTGCTAACTCTCTCGCTCTGCCAGTCAATGTTCCCACATTCAGTGTTCCTACCCTCAATTCTAAGATCATTCCCTTCCATCTTTCATGCTCTCTCCTAACACGCCTCCCCCCTCTCTTTTTCTTTCTCCGTTTTGGTGCAACAGTAGCATACTTTCCACCGGCACCCCGTTGACCAACAGTACCGGAGGCGGCTGTTGTTAACCCGGGCCCAGACCGATCCGGTATGGTATTTCTCTTTTCAATCCGCATGTTAGATTTGGCAAAGTTTTACGCCGGACGCCCTTCCTGACGCAACCCTCTCCAATTTATCCGGGCTTGGGACCGGCACCAAGAGTACGCTTAGGCACCCCCAGTGGCTGGATTAAAGGAAACGCAGGACCAAACTAATAAATATCGGCGGTCAGCGAGCACCTCGGTGTGACCAACTGTTCGTTTAGCGACAGAATGAAGGAACTGTCAGTGCACGGTCAAGGTAAACCTGTAGATGGCAGTAATGCAACACTGGATGCCAGCTGCTTTAAAACCCAAAAGAAGAAGAAGAAAAGAAGCCACAGGTAAACCTGCGCATGCGCACATGGACTTCCTCGGTCTGTTTGTGCAAAGCGAGCGATTTCATGCAGATTATTTGTCCTCAAATTAAATAACTTCCCAGCCACAGAATGGCCTGGGTTTTTTTTTTTTTTAGATATTGCAGAAATAAACATATCACAATGACTAAATTTTAGAGGAAACAAAATTTCACCGATTTTATATAATTGAAAAGCTGTCTAGCTTTAACACATCACTAATATCAGTGCATTCATTAATCAAGTAGCGTCAGTATTTTTTATATAGGTTAAATGAGGGTGGTGTTTTAATGGTTGTGAATGAAGCTCATTCATTAGGTAATACACACACATACATACATACATACATATATATATATATATACTTTCTGACACCTTTTTTTTTTTTGCTTTGGCTCACCAAAAGTTTAGGACCAGAGAGCATGTTTATCTCTTTAGCATATGGGTCCGTCTCAGAAACTGGTCTCTCATTCGGGACGTTATGGTCAAAAAATACATTTTCTAATTTTACTATTTTTTTTGCATTTACCTAACACTCAATGTTTCTTTTGTCATGTTTAATAAGAATAAAGATAGTATCTTGCTTTATCTGGCCTCCACTGTGGAAATTTTTTTTGATTACAATTCAAATGCTTTTGTAAAATTGATTTCCATATAAAATAACTACATCATGAAGAATTAAAGCCCCTCCTTCACAGATGAGTGAAAATATTGAATAAATTTCCTCTTTTTGATTGCTTGGGTTAAAAATGCCAAGTTATGATGACTGAATTGATTATTCACTTAAATATGAATAATATGATGCATTTTGGGTATTTGATATGGCGAAATAGGACACAATGGAAAAATCAAGAACACTCCGGAAAGATGAGAATAACGGCGGTGGTAAAAGAACAACGACTGTACCGGCTGAAGGTCGCGCGGGTCTCTGCTGCGGCGCGCAAGCAACGGGACATCACTACCGCACCGGACGGAGCGCGAGGCGGGGGCGGGGCAAAATGACTGGCCGTAGATTCTCTCAAAAGTTCGATCTAAATTGACCATGGTTGCAAAATATTGGCCAAAAATATGCAAACACTATGAAATATGAAAGTAAGATGAAAAAGAAACATTCTATTGCCTTATACTGCAAGACTAAAACAAAAAAAAACCTGTCAAAACTCACCTTTTCAGTGATAACGTCCGAACAGATCACTCGCGTAACAGAAAGACCGCAAATGGAAGCACGATCAACTTCTAACTGTTGGAGTGGAAAATTCCAATCTACACATGCAAATCGTTAATGTGTGTCCTTCCCCGCACACAAATAACACGCTACGGTAAAAAATAGACCACGACTCATTTTATAGCTCAGAAATTCATACAAGACCAGCTACCATCGTAACATATTCTGTAAGAAACATATTCTATACCTAACTTTCAGCTTTCGTTTAAAAAAACAAAATCACAGATTTATAGCAATTTTTATATGGCGTAGTGATTTTAAGTTCCTACTTTTGGTGAGGTAATGACCTTGACCCTGAGGCTTTCCGTTTAGATCAAAACACACGATCGTATTGGTTTTGGGTCTGCGGAAAATGGAATTACAACGGTGATCAAATATTTTGCATGATGTTTTATTACGGTTATGATTATTCTGTGAGCGCACCAATCCTTAGGTGTATAAAGTTACAACTTAAAATACAATTAGCAAGGGCGTAGTTAGGATTTTTCAAGGGGGGGAGGGGGGTTTGTACACTGACTGGCAACCTGAGTACATTATGTAACAAAAAATAATTACCATTGCTAGTTTTAGGCAGCTTAGAAACCGGCTCTTCCATTATTGCTGTTTCTTCCATGTTTTCTTGATGTCGTGTTCTAGAAACGGCACTCAAACTTAGCTTCGAAGCCACAAAATGCAACTTTGATGGAAAAAATATATAATAAATTGCTTTCCTCTCTTCACGTCGAAAGAAGGAGGAAAGTTTCGCTTGTTTCGACATGGCGAATTATTAACACAAGAGGAAATACTCGTAATTCACAACTAAAAAGACTGCAGCTACACTGGCAGCTTGACCACGCTTTCTAGAGCAATCGTGTTGCGCTTGCGCAGAATTATTTACTTCCTGCGTGCCTTGGCTTGTGCACCTGAAGGCGCGCCTCGGGCTGTGCGCGCATGCCTAACGAACTCCGGCGTGCGCGCCGTTAACAAAGAACAACTGTCTTTAATCAATGAACTATGTTTGGGCTATTTAAGGACTGTGCCCATGCAAGGACGATGCGAAGTACTACGCCACGTCTAGTGTGTCTTACAGAGCCTTGTTTCCTGTCCTTGTTGATCTCCTGGTTTTTCAACTCCTGTTTCTTGTCCCTTGATCTTGTATAGTTTTGCCTCTGATATTCTGTCCGTGCCTCAATTAACCTCCTGCCTGTTTCCTTCATTACGACTTTGCCTACTGTTTCGGACTGTTTGCCTGTTGTGTGCGTTTCACGCACTTTATGCTCATATCGCACTGTGTATTATTTAACATATCTGCACTTACGTCCGCCTCTCCCGCATATACTCTGACAAACTGGGTTTTCGTGCCCAAACCACAGGAAGTCCATACAAGGTTATAGAAACCCTAATGAGGCTTAGGTGACAATCTAGTTTAAAAAAAAAAAGTTATAAAAATTACAGTGGGCGCTTTTCTAATATTCTTATGCGGCTATTGAAAAAATGTATGGTCTGACAAAGGGGGGGGTCATGGGCACCCCAGGACCCCCCCCAGCTACGCCCCTGATTAGTGATAACTGTAGACTTTTCAGTGGACTACAACCTTTTTAAGGGAATGCGATGTAGTCAACCATTTATCTCCCCTCCCCCAAATCTGTCACTCTGAGTTACATGTTGGTCCTGGGATCGAGATGCTAACCTCTTCTGCTCCTCGGACCTGCCTGATTCATCCTGGTGCGCTGTGTCTGGTTGGAGTCTCATCACATTGCTCCTGTAGAGGGCAGCTCCATGTGGACAGTTGGGAGTCGCGCCTGGAGGACGCTCTGGACTCTTGCAGTGGTGCTTTTGGGGCTGGGGACTGCAGTTGACTTGCTGACTTGGGGACTGCGGTTGTCGTCAACGGTTTTGCGCTCTGGTTTCCGTCAGTGGGGGGTTTATAGCATCAATGAAGCTGACTTTATGTTAGGACTGTTAATGTTAGTCATGTTGTCTGTTGTTGCCCGGATGGGGATGGGTTCCCTTTTGAGTCTGGTTCCTCTCGAGGTTTCTTCCTCATATCGTCCGAGGGAGTTTTTCCTTGCCACCGTCGCCACAGGCGTGCTCATTGGAGATAGATTAGGGATAAAATTAGCTCATATTTTAAGCCATTCAAATTCTGTAAAGCTGCTTTGCAACAACGTTTATTGTTAAAAGCGCTATAAACTTGACTTGACTTGCTTTATCATGTCCCAGATCAAGCCGCCATTTTTCCACAAATTTGCAGAATTTTTGCCAAATTCTGAATATTCACATCAAAGATTTAGTTTTATCTGTATTATTTCTTTCATCGGGGCGGCACGGTGGTGTAGTGGTTAGCGCTGTCGCCTCACAGCAAAAAGGTCCGGGTTCGAGCCCAGCGGCTGGCGAGGGCCTTTCTGTGCGGAGTTTGCATGTTGTCCGCGTGGGTTTCCTCCGGGTTTCCCCCACAGTCTAAAGACATGCAGGTTAGGTTAACTGGTGACTCTAAATTGACCGTGGGTGTGAATGGTTGTCTGTGTCTAATGGCCCTTTTCCACTACCCTTTTTCAGCTCGCTTCAGCTCACTTCAGCCCGACACGGCTCGCGTTTCGACTACCAAAAAACAGCACGACTCAGCTCGCTTCAGCCCTGCTTAGCACCCAAAACTCGCACCGTTTTGGAGTGGGGCTGAAGCGAGCCAAAGCGAGCCGAGTGAGGCTGGGGGCGTGAGCAGACACTCCCCTGTGCACTGATTGGTGAGGAGGAGTGTCCTCACATGCCCACACACGCCCCGCGAGCACGCTGGGATCTGTAAACACCGTAAACCCGGAAGAAGAAGAATTACGAATTACGAGAATTTCTGAAGCCTTATGCGCCTCGCCTCATCTATACGCTCTTGCCAGTATCTGTTGGCGTTGTCGGTGACAACAAGCCACAGAACCAAGACCAGCAACACTAACGACTCCATGTCCATGTTTATTGTTTACTATTCGGGTCGTGAGACTACCGCTTAAAAGCTCACTGATGTCACTGTTTGCGCTGCTTAACGACATCACGTGACGTCCACCCACTTTCGCTAACTCCACCCAATGTGTCCACCCACTTCCAGCCAGCACGGTTCAGCGCGGTTGTAGTCGAAATGCAACTCCAACAGCCCCGCTCAGCTCGACTCAGCACGGCACGGCTCAGCCCAACTCAGCCGCGTTTGTAGTGGAAAAGCGGCATATGTGTCAGCCCTGTGATGATCTGGCAACTTGTCCAGGGTGTACCCCGCCTTTCGCCCGTAGTCAGCTGGGATAGGCTCCAGCTTGCCTGCGACCCTGTAGAAGGATAAAGCGGCTAGAGATGATGAGATGAGAATGAGATGAATATTCACATCAAAGATTTAGTTTTATCTGTATTATTTCTTTCATCGGGGCGGCACGGTGGTGTAGTGGTTAGCGCTGTCGCCTCACAGCAAAAAGGTCCGGGTTCGAGCCCCATGGCCGGCGAGGGCCTTTCTGTGTGGAGTTTGCATGTTCTCCCCGTGTCCGCGTGGGTTTCCTCCGGGTGCTCCGGTTTCCCCCACAGTCCAAAGACATGCAGGTTAGGTTAACTGGTGACTCTAAATTGACCGTAGGTGTGAATGTGAGTGTGAATGGTTGTCTGTGTCTGTGTCAGCCCTGTGATGACCTGGCGACTTGTCCAGGGTGTACCCCGCCTTTCGCCCGTAGTCAGCTGGGATAGGCTTCAGCTTGCCTGCGACCCTGTAGAACAAGATAAAGCGGCTAGAGATAATGAGATGAGATGAGATAAACAAACAAACAAACAAACAAACAAACAAACAAATCCACTCCTTTTCTCACAACATATAAATGAACTTTCTGAGCAGAAACTGAGGCTGAAAGAAAAGACGCTTTTCAGAGACCTGCTAAGATATTTCAGTTAACATTAAGCGTGGAATGAAACAAACAAACAAACAAACAAACAAACAAAAAACGACTGAACAAAGAACACCTGCCGATATCTGAAGACAAAAACAAAGGCTGTCATGAAACCTACCGATTCGGAGGACCTGGTGCTCACTGACACACAACTTGGACATGATGAGGAAGAGCGACAGCAGCAGCCTGCCTGCTTTCTCCATGGCTCTGGGATCCAAACTGGGGGGAAACTTCATCCCCAGTAAAGACTCAACACACTGTCGGGTCAAAACCACTCGCGTCCGCTTCCCCGCTCTTCCTCCTGCTTTCTTATACCTCAGTAATGCCCTCTTTTCCGACTCAAACATTAAAAAACAAACAAACAACAGTATTTGTTTGCTGAGCTTCATTCCTCTGAAATCTCAACTGCCGGATTCTCCAGAACAACATCTGGATGAGCGCGTGAGCCAGAGTGTTGCGTTAGCGCGCGTGCGCGCTCTGTGTTGAAGCGCGTGCATCGAGCGTTCAAATAATAAAGTGGGTCCATGAACTGGTACAGTACGGTACGGTACGGTACAGTACGGTATCAGCAATTCTTCTTTCTTTCTTTCTAAACACAGTACGAGTCAAAAGTTTAGACACACCTTTTAATTCCATTGTTTTTCTTTATTTTTATTCATTAAAAGACACTCCATGTCTTAAAGAAATGATGGACTGTCACTTCTCTTTACATAGTAGAGCTAGTTACTGTAGGGGAGACTTGGGACAGTTTGTTTTGTATTCCATCCATCCATCCATCCATCCATCCATTATCTGTAGCCGCTTTATCCTGTTCTACAGGGTCGCAGGCAAGCTGGAGCCTATCCCAGCTGACTATGGGCGAGAGATGGGGTACACCCTGGACAAGTCACTAGGTTATCGCAGGGCGGACATATAGAGACAAACAACCATTCACACTCACATTCACAACTATGGTCAATTTAGAGCCACTAATTAGCCTGACCTGCATGTCTTTGGACTGTAGGGGAAACCGGAGGAAACCCATGCAGACACGGGGAGAACATGCAAGCTCCATACAGAAAGGCCCCCGTTGGCAACTAGGCTCGAACCCAGAGCCTTCTTGCTGTGAGGTGATGGTGCTAACGACTACACCACCATGCCACCCAACCTTGAGGCAGATGGACTAAAAAAGACCACATCAGGTCTCACTCCTTTCAGCGAGCAAGCTAAGGCTACAGTGGACACATCCATCCATCCATCCATCCATCCATCCATCCATCTATTCAATATCTGTAGATGCTTTATCCTGTTCTACAGGGTCGCAGGCAAGCTGGAGCCTATCCCAGCTGACTATGGGTGAGAGATGGGGTACACCCTGGACAAGTCACTAGGTTATCGCAGGGCGGACATATAGAGACAAACAGCCATTCACACTCACATTCACACCTACGGTCAATTTAGAGCCACTAATTAGCCTAACCTGCATATCTTTGGACTGTAGGGGAAACCAGAGGAAACCCATGCAGACACAGGGAGAACATGCAAGCTCCATACAGAAAGGTCCCTGTTGGCAACTAGGCTCGAACCCAGAGCCTTCTTGCTGTGGGGTGACGGTGCTAACCACTACACCACCATGCCACCCAACCTTGAGACAGATGGACTAAAAAAGACCACATCAGGTCCCACTCCTTTCAGCGAGCAAGCTAAGGCTACAGTGGACACATCCATCCATCCATCCATCCATCTATTCAATATCTGTAGATGCTTTATCCTGTTCTACAGGGTCGCAGGCAAGCTGGAGCCTATCCCAGCTGACTATAGGTGAGAGATGGGGTACACCCTGGACAAGTCACTAGGTTATCGCAGGGCGGACATATAGAGACAAACAGCCATTCACGCTCACATTCACACCTACGGTCAATTTAGAGCCACCAATTAGACTAACCTGTATGTCTTTGGACTGTAGGGGAAACCGGAGGAAACCCATGCAGACACGGGGAGAACATGCAAGCTCCATACAGAAAGGCCCCCGTTGGCAACTAGGCTTGAACCCAGAGCCTTCTTGCTGTGAGGTGACGGTGCTAACCACTACACCACCATGCCACCCAACCTTGAGGCAGATGGACTAAAAAAGACCACATCAGGTCTCACTCCTTTTAGCGAGCAAGCTAAAGCTACAGTGGACACATCCATCCACCCATCCATTCATTATCTCTAGCTGCTTTATCCTGTTCTACAGGGTCGCAGGCAAGCTGGAGCCTATCCCAGCTGACTACGGGCGAGAGATGGGGTACACCCTGGACAAGTCACTAGGTTATCGCAGGGCTGACACATAGAGACAAACAACCATTCACACTCACATTCACACCTACGGTCAATTTAGAGCCACCAATTAGACTAACCTGTATGTCTTTGGACTGTAGGGGAAACCGGAGGAAACCAATGCAGACACGGGGAGAACATGCAAGCTCCATACAGAAAGGCCCCCGTTGGCAACTAGGCTCGAACCCAGAACCTTCTTGCTGTGAGGTGACAGTGCTACCACTACATCACCATGCCACCCAACCTTGAGGCAGATGGACTAAAAAAAGACCACATCAGGTCTCACTCCTTTTAGCGAGCAAGCTAAGGCTACAGTGGGCACATCCATCCATTATCTGTAGTCGCTTTATCCTGTTCTACAGGGTCGCAGGCAAGCTGGAGCCTATCCCAGCTGACTATGGGCGAGCGGCGGGGTACACCCTGGACAAGTCACTAGGTTATCGTAGGGCTGACACAGGGACAAACAACCATTCACACTCACATTCACACCTACAGTCAATTTAGAGCCATCAATTAGCCTAACCTGCATGTCTTTGGACTGTAGGGGAAACCGGAGCGCCCAGAGGAAACCCATGCAGGCACAGGGAGAACATGCAAACTCCGCACAGAAAGGCCCTCGCTGGCCGCGAACCTAGGACCTTCTTTCTGTGAGGCGACAGTGCTAACCACTACACTAGTTTGTATTCCCATAAATTAATTTTAGCCAATCAGGTTTTAGATTCCATCAGAAGTTAGATGTTGCCCCTTAGAGTAACCTACTTCCTTTGGAGCCATGAAGCTGGACACTGCAGTAAGGTTTGTTCAGTTAAATAGTTTTATCAACCAAAACTTGTATTTTCTACTTCACACTCCATCTCCATTATGGTGTAATGTATGCTGGTGAATTCGGGATTTGTTAGGAATTAAAGTATGTAGCCTAGAGTTACCATATATACTAGAGCAGTGGCTACAATTATCGACACCTTAACGATCTTTTGGCTGTTGCAAAAGTAGAAAAGACTAAATATGTAAAGTGTGCATGAATAATTACTCAAACTTCCACTGGAAAAAAAATGAGTTGAATCCCGATTACTTAGTGTATCGGATCACATGACAACATTCCAAAATTAGATACCTTTGTCCACAGTTATCGACATCATTCCACAATTATTAACATCCAGATGATTATTTTTTAAAAAAATAATAATCAGTATGTGATATTAAGTTAACAAAACAATTTTTGTTTAACATTTGTTTTACAGAGACTTATATTTAGTACAAAATATCTTTTATATAAATATATCGATGTCGGTGTTTACGTAAATGAGGAAGTAATTCTAATGTTTGTAAACAAATGAACTGATAATGTTTAACCTGTGTCAGAAAATCTTTTTGTTCCACTTTCTAAGTATTTTCATAGATCACATTTTGTTAATCATTCATTGTTGTTTGTATTAATTTCTAGTTTTGTAGTTTACCAATAAATGTCAACAGGCAATTGACATTGTAACCACATGAAAATCCAGGTCAAAGGTCGCATGTAATTCCTCGAAGCAAAATATAAAATGTCGACTGATATTGTAATATGTAGTAGATATTTACAACAAACTGCAAAAAAAAAAAAAATCTGAATGGAATAGAAAAATCTGAATATTTCAAGCATGCAATTTTTTATATGCTAGGAATTTAATTCTGGTCCAATTCTATTTATTGCAATCAGATTCCGAATACTCTATAAACATTCCATTCTGTTATGAATCAGAAAAAAATTATTATAAAATCACAGCACTTTTATTTTTTTAAGTACTTCATCTACTTGAACAATGTTACACAAAGATCGATCCATAACAGTTGTAAATGTCACTTAATTCCACAGGGTGTCGATAATGGTGGACACCGGTGAAAGTGGTCACTATTATCGACACCTCACGTGACTTCTCAAACGCGCGTTTAGATACAAAATGGCGACTGTCAAATAAAAGAGTAAGAAACAAAGTAGGTTTCGACAAGGAGATCATGAAATATGGGTGAATCTGATAAGTAAAAGCATGTCCATGATCTTTCCACCATGAATAACTTTATTTAAACATGATAAGTTGATCAGCGGCGGCACGGTGGTGTAGTGGTTAGCGCTGTCGCCTCACAGCAAGAAGGTCCTGGGTTCGAGCCCCGGGGCCGGCAAGGGCCTTTCTGTGTGGAGTTTGCATGTTCTCCCCGTGTCCGCGTGGGTTTCCTCCGGGTGCTCCGGTTTCCCCCACAGTCCAAAGACATGCAGGTTAGGTTAACTGGTGACTCTAAATTGACCGTAGGTGTGAATGTGAGTGTGAATGGTTGTCTGTGTCTATGTGTCAGCCCTGTGATGACCTGGCGACTTGTCCAGGGTGTACCCCGCCTTTCACCCGTAGTCAGCTGGGATAGGCTCCAGCTTGCCTGCGACCCTGTAGAACAGGATAAAGCGGCTAGAGATAATGAGATGAGATGAGGAAAAAGCCTTCTTTGTTAGCATGTAAGGATCTAATCCCATTGAGTGGGTTCTATATCCACTTCTTTTGAGTGTACTTCTTGGTTTTAATAACTTGCTTGTTTTCTGTACACAAACATGGCAATAAGTTCTTGTGTTAATGGACCAGACTCCACTTTTGGATCATTAATCCCTTTTGACTGAGAATGCCCTGCATGCATGGTTTGGCTTCTGGCACATCCATACAGTTTTAAATACAACACCTACAATTAAAAACATTGTTTTGATTGCATCTATTTAATTCCTGGACTCCCATCTGTAACAGGGAGTGAGGTTGCGTCCCATTAATACACTTTACAATACATTATTAGATTCTAATAAAATAGATGAGCCAAAATAATTGGAGATCTTTTTTAATGAGCCCCGACTCGTTACAAGTATGAATAGGTGGGCCTTAATGTAGAAAAGGTTGAGAACCCCTGATGTAAACAATCTAATAATACGGTAGTTTTGATGAAAAATGTGTTCCGAGAGTGGAAATTTCATCCTGCAATGTTTGAGAAGGCCTGGTTTAAATAAATGCTGAGACTTTTTTGGGCCAGATTGTGAAAATACAGCATGAGCTGGGGTACAACTGTAAAATTAGTAGGCTATTGATAGCTTACATTTTCACATATTGACCAAAAAAAAAAAAAAAGGCGAGACAGGGAAAAGAAAGTCAATTTCAGAGACTGGCATTAAATTTGATATTGACGTGTGTATACTACTATTTACTAGTTGTTGTTGTTGTGATATCAGTGCTGCTGTTAATAGAGTAACAGCATTAATTAACAGCTCTTAATATAAATACAAAACAGAGGTCATGTGTAATTATATTGAATAAGGAATGCTAGCCTTTTTTGGTCATTCATCTGGTGAACACTAAATAGAGCTAGAAGAAGAAGAAACCTTTATTTGTCACATGCACACTTCAAGCACAGTGAAATTCATCCTCTGCATTTAACCCATCTGAAGCAGTGAACACACGCACACACACCCAGAGCAGTGGGCAGCCACACTCGAGCACCCAGGGTTCGGTACCTTGTTCAAGGGCACCTCAGCCGAAGGCTGCCCCACGTTAACCTAACTGCACGTCTTTGGGGGGAAACCGGAGCACCCGGAGGAAACCCACGCAAACACGGGAAGAACATGCAAGCTCCACACAGAAAGGCCCTCACCGGTCACTGGGTTTGAACCCGGAACCTTCTTGCTGTGAGGCGACCGTGCTAACCACCATGCCGCCCCTTTTTTTCTCTAATCAGCTGAATGACTGATAGATATTTGTTTGACTTGTTCTTGAAATTGGTATAGGCGCTCCTGATTGCTACTTGTTTTGCTAAAGTTAAATCCTTGAGATATCTTCACTCGCATATTCTGCTCTCTGCTTAATGAAGGTTATGTTGACCAGTAATGTCTTTCTTTTTTGCATAAGACTATGATCCTGACAGATGATCTAATGGTACATAATGTCTCTCTTCTTTCATCCAGTAGCATAATCAGTGATGTAATGCTTCATCACCCATTTACATTATACATAGATAACTTAGCTTCGTCAATTAAATCATCATCATCGTTCAATCACAAAGCTACAACACACTCTTTAACGTGAATATAAACTCATGTTTGTCCTACAATAAACTGAGAAACATCTCTGAGCAGCCGTGTGTGTGTCAGTGACTGTTTGCTTCATCCCGGATATCCATGAGGCAGAATCTCTTAGGTGGTAGAGGTCAGCATTCCTCGATCATACTTTGTAAATTCAACCTCCTTTGGTACACACAGATCAAAACCTAACAATGACAAATCATTATCTCCTCTCATCTCATTATCTCTAGCCGCTTTATCCTGTTCTACAGGGTCGCAGGCAAGCTGGAGCCTATCCCAGCTGACTACAGGCGAAAGGCGGGGTACACCCTGGACAAGTCGCCAGGTCATCACAGGGCTGACACATAGACACAGACAACCATTCACACTCACATTCACACCTACGCTCAATTTAGAGTCACCAGTTAACCTAACCTGCATGTCTTTGGACTGTGGGGGAAACCGGAGCACCCAGAGGAAACCCACGCGGACACGGGGAGAACATGCAAACTCCGCACAGAAAGGCCCTCGCCGGCCGCTGGGCTCGAACCCGGACCTTTTTGCTGTGAGGCGACAGCGCTAACCACTACAACACCGTGCCGCCACAAATGATTATTCATTCATTCATTCATTCATTCATTATCTCTAGCCGCTTTATCCTTCTACAGGGTCGCAGGCAAGCTGGAGCCTATCCCAGCTGACTACGGGCGAGAGGCGGGGTACACCCTGGACAAGTCGCCAGGTCATCACAGGGCTGACACATAGACACAGACAACCATTCACGCTCACATTCACACCTACGGTCAATTTAGAGTCACCAGTTAACCTAACCTGCATGTCTTTGGACTGTGGGGGAAACCGGAGCACCCGGAGGAAACCCACGTGGACACGGGGAGAACATGCAAACTCTGCACAGAAAGGCCCTCGCCGGCCGCTGGGCTCGAACCCGGATCTTTTTGCTGTGAGGCGACAGCGCTAACCACTACAACACCGTGCCGCCACAAATGATTATATTATATTAAACAGCTCTTTTAATTCTATCTAGCTTGGGTCCTCATTTTTGATCTTTTGGACTGAAATTTTTGGGTGGACTGAATTTACAGTGAAAGCTAAGCACTAGGCTAACTAGCAGATATCAAGATGAACTAATAGACCTCTCTTTACTGTGAGGTGGAGACTGGCGCCATCTAGTGAATATTTATGGACATGTATTTTTCAAGCACAGTTCAGTGTCACCCATTTTTACAAATATACAAGGTGCTTCAAAAAAAAAAAAAAAAAGAAAAAAGATATTATCTGAGATGTAAATATCCCAGAAACTACATAGTCTAGGCAAATGAAACTGAACAGGCTTAATGTTTAGCGGTATAAGATTTATTCCTCAACATTTGAATGAGAACTTCAAAAGGTATGTGGATTCCATGAACGATTTCACAAATTGTCAATATGCGTGCTGCCTGAGACACAGACGCACGCAGACAGCCTTCCTCTTTGAACCTTTTGTACCATGTCCAAATCTGCATTGCAGTTGGTGCATTTTTAGAGAATTCTGTCATAAATGCACGCTGCACAGTCTTGTTCGACTGTGTTCAAGCGTACTCTAACACACAAAACGCCTTTTCTTTTACAGTGAATGGCATTTCTACACCTAAAAAGATAAAAACAAAAAATATTAAACGTGGGCGGCGCGGTGGTGTAGTGGCTAGTGCTGTCGCCTCACAGCAAGAAGGTCTGGGTTCGAGCCCCGTGGCTGGCGAAGGCCTTTCTGTGCGGAGTTTGCATGTTCTCCACGTGGGTTTCCTCTGGGTGCTCCGGTTTCCCCCACAGTCCAAAGATGTGCAGGTTAAGTTAACTGGTGACTCTAAATTGACTGTAGGTGTGAATAGTTGTCTATGTGTCAGCCCTGTGATGACCTGGCGACTTGTCCAGGGTGTACCCCGCCTTTCGCCCGTAGTCAGCTGGGATAGGCTCCAGCTTGCTTGCAACCCTGTAGAACAGGATAAAGTGGCTAGAGATGATGAGATGAACATTAATTCTGACCTGTTTCCACATATGCTGTGAAAATTTGAGGTCAATTGAACAAGAATTGGCAAAGATTGTGAAATTATATCAAATTTTTTGAAACTCCATCCTACGACCGTTTATCCAGATCCAGGTCGCAGGGGTAACTGCCTAAGCAGAGCAGCCCAGACTTCCCTCTCCCCGGCCACCTCCACCAGCTCTTCCGGGGGAAGACCAAGGCGTTCTCAGGCCAGCTGAGAGATGTAATCTCTCCAGCATGTCATGGGTCTGCCCCAGGGTCTCCTCCCAGTGGGGCATGCCCAGAAAACCTCCCTTGGGAGGCATCCAGGGGGCATCCTAACAAGGTGCCCAAACTACCTCAATGGACTCCTTTCGATGTGGAGGAGCAGCGGTTCCACTCAGAGTCTCTCCCGAATGACCAAGCTTCTCACCCTGTCTCTAAAGGAGAGCCCAGCCACCCTGCGGAGAAAACTCATTTCTACCGCTTGTATCTGCGATCTCATTCTTTTGGTCACTACCCATAGCTCGTGACCATAGGTGACCATTTTTTGAAACACCCTGTACATATTTCATGTCTGGATATTTGCATATTTGTAGGCTCCCAGGACTGGTAATCATCAACCCAAACTTCAACTACTTGCTTGTCCTGCAGACAGATGCATCAGAGACCTGATGGGGTGGTGCTGACTCGGTACTCAGCACGTGATGAACAATCCAGTATACTGTGTGGAGAAAAGGCACATTTCTAAAAGTTTGTTGGCTATACAGTACTGCTCCTTTCATGTCAAGCACATTTATTTATATCACAGCCTAATGGTTAGAGAAGCAGCTTTGGGACCAAAAGGTTGCCGGTTCGGTTCCCTGGACCAGCAGGAATGGCCAAAGTGCCCTTGAGCAAGGCACCTAACCCCTAACTACTCTGGGTATGTTGTAAGTCACACTGGATAAGAGCGTTTGTGAAATGCCTGTCATGTAATTTGTTGTTTCAAAGGTACTTTTGTTAAGTTGCAGGAGTGAGACATCCATCCTTTATCCATAACCGCTTATCCTGTACAGGATTGCGGGCAAGCTGGAGCCTATCCCAGCTGACTATGGGCGAGAGGCGGGGTACACCTTGGACAAGCCGCCAGATCATCGCAGGACTGACACAGGGACAAACAACCATTCACACTCTCAATCAATTTAGAGTCAGAAAGGCCCCTGTCGGCCACTGGGCTCGAACCCAGAACCTTCTTGCTGTGAGGTGACAGTGCTAACCGCTACACCACCGTGCCACCCCTATTATTAAAAGTCAGCTGTTAACGGTGTTTTAACTGAAGAAGTTAACACAACTTCCCATCACACAGCTGAAACTAAAATCTAAACTTGATGTTGAATAGGTCAAGTTTCTATTAACCAGGCAAATTCTTTTTCCTTTGCATTCACCAATAATGGACTTTATACTCAAGTAATCCTTATTACAATGCCAATATAAATAAAGAAATTTTATTTAAGAAGCGCAGTAATAATTCACAAAACTATGAGCATACATTTTCAAAAATGCACAAAGTAAAACTTGAAGAATATTTACAGGGTTTTTTTTTTTACAACACGTGTCAGCCAAAAAAGTTTCATAACCAGATATACAGTAAGTGATTGCATTTCACGTCGTCCACGTTAAATTTTAAAAATATAACTTATATCTTTCAGTAATATGCTATGTCCCCCTTGATCGAAACCGCCATTGTATAAAATACAACCAAAAGGTCCAAATTCATCAAAGCCTTACATTTCACATGATTCAATTCAACCTCACTGCTTTTAAACTGTTCCAAGTGTAGTTCACGACATTACAACTGTGACTGGCGATGTTCTATCATACAGAGTGTCAGTGTTGACTTTGAGTGGGTATGGTGATTCAGTAGTATAGCAATATCGAGGAGAAATTGTGATCTTGAATCAAAAATGCTCACATTGTTGCAGTGTGCAGGGCTAAAAGGTCAGGGCATTACTTCTTCCCAAAACAAACTGTGATAGAAAATTCAAGTACAGCAGGATCCATAATAATAATAATAATAATAATAATAATAATTTAAAACATCCCTTCAGTGAATTGGCCTGGGTAATACTGGACTGGAGGGTATACTGTAAAACCAATAGGAAAGGAAGGAACAAGGATGTCGTCGCTGAGAAACGCTAAATAGTAAACAGTGACTTTCGGAGGAATGTAATGGCAACGTTATGCTTTTGTGCTCTGGACAAAGTGATCGGTGTGGTGCTGTTGAATAAGATAAGGCTTAAGTTTAGCCAGGGGTCCCTGGACATCATGAACACACACAG
This sequence comes from Neoarius graeffei, assembly GCF_027579695.1. Lineage (NCBI taxonomy): Eukaryota > Metazoa > Chordata > Actinopteri > Siluriformes > Ariidae > Neoarius > Neoarius graeffei. The sequence continues at coordinate 17,895,529 of NC_083593.1, forward strand.
CCCTTGAGTACAGAACAGCGGTCGAAAGCTATAAAAAAAAAAACAGGACAGACCCACATTCCTAGCATTTTTACAAAAATAATTATTTTGGAAATGAGGTTTGGAAAGGAAGTGTAGCTGCCTACAGGATGAGTGCACATCATGCAGCATGTCAGTGTGTGTAGGATCTATAGACATGTGATTGCGCAGTGGGTCCTTCCCCGATAAACGCGCACATAAAATTCACCTCACTGTGCCATCCCATCCAGATGTTTGTCAGCATCTTAAGTCAGTTCATACAGTCCTGATGCACTGCTTAAAAATTTAAGCGCTTGGAAGTACCTCCAAACAAGGCATGCAGGGACTTGAAGAGCCATTGATACTGAGACATATTGCTTCTTTAAACTTCTTGTCAAACGTATATACACCCGCAACAGTTTCCTTTGACATTTCGTCTGACGGTAAGCTTAATCTATGGATCGAAAACTGGCTCAAACGTCCGTATGCACCTACGTTTTCACACTCTTGTACTTTCACCATTGACTTCAGAAGATATCAGTGCCACAGCCACTGTTAAAATCATCTCTGCGAACCCAGATAACCTCCACCTCCCTCTGGGCAACATCGCCCTCTACAGCACACTGCTTGCGTAGCGGGGTCAACCTTAGATGGCCAAGGGAATTTTCTGGGAGCGTGTTCTCTGAACCTTTGCTGGGAGCACTAGTTTCCTCCTTTTTGTCCTCCTCCTTCTGTTTCTCCTCGACTTCAGCAATAAGAGCCTCAAAAGACTCTTCCAGGCTGGGCTCAGCTGAGGAACCCTTGACAGACTCGCAGTATTCGTCATCGTCGCTGAGGATGTCTGTCTCCTTTACGTCTGTCTGTCGGTCATACAGCTGCAGGTCAAACTGCTCCTCCACCCAGTGGTCAGTGTCTCCGTCAGCCTGGTGATTATTCTGGGATGGCGAGGGATGATGTCTCTGAGGAAAATCTGTGGAGTGCTGGCTGGAGCAGTTGTCGAAAACAATGTCAGTGTTGATGGTGAAGCGGTTGCGGACAAGTCTTTTTCGACCGAGGTTTCCAGGTGGAGCTGAAACTGAAAACAGGAGTGAAATGCTGTCAGATAGTTGCGCTGAAGTTACTTGGCTGGATAAGCAGATGCCAGGCAGGTTTCGTACACGAAGAAAGGAGATAGAGGTTTACCTGCTCTGTTCATGGGCCTGACGCCTTTCAGTGCCAAAAAGCGTTTCCCTCCAAATGGAATGTACTGCTGATTAAGAGGCAAGCTCTCCGTCTTTAACAGCTGCCGACGCCGTTTGTCTCTTAATACGGAGTGCACCGTTTTCAGGAAGTCCCTTTTACTCTCAGAGGAGCTGGAACAGACATCACAGTTGGTATTAATGTCCTGGGCCATATAATAATGCATGTAGCCCATAATGATCATACCATGCAAATGACTATCCCTATGGCCGAAACCACTCGCTCGTTCACTACTCCCTACTCACTATATAGGGAATTACAATATAGTGGATTATACAGTGAGCTCATTGGTAAAATGAAAAAACGTTTTCGGACACTACTCTGCCGCACCGTTATTTATGCCATTACTGTCGCACAATTAAAACGTGCCAGATCAGTCGGCTGGTGGGTTTTCAAAATAATAAATACATATTATACTGAGTGTATTTCCCACATTAATAAATACAGTGGTGCTTGAAAGTTTGTGAGCCTTTTAGAATTTTCTATATTTCTGCATAAATATGACCTAAAACATCATCAGATTTTCACACAAGTCCTAAAAGTAGATAAAGAGAACCCAGTTCAACAAATGAGACAAAAATATTATACTTGGTCATTTATTTATTGAAGAAAATGATCCAATATTATATATCTGAGTGGCAAAAGTATGTGAACCTCTAGAATTAACAGTTAATTTGAAGGTGAAATTAGAGTCAGGTGTTTTCAAGCAATGGGATGACAATCAGGTGTGAGTGGGCACCCTGTTTTATTTAAAGAACAGGGATCTATCAAAGTCTCATCTTCACAACACACGTTTGTGGAAGAGCATCATGGCACGAACAAAGGAGATTTCTGAGGACCTCAGAAAAAGCGTTGTTGATGCTCATCAGGCTGGAAAAGGTTACAAAACCATCTCTAAAGAGTTTGGACTCCACCAATCCACAGTCAGACAGATTGTGTACAAATGGAGGAAATTCAAGACCATTATTACCCTCCCCAGGAGTGGTCGACCAACAAAGATCACTCCAAAACCAAGGCGTGTAATAGTTGGCAAGGTCGCAAAGGACCCCAGGGTAACTTCTAAGCAACTGAAGGCCTCTCTCACATTGGCTAATGTTATTGTTCATGAGTCCACCATCAGGAGAACACTGAACAACAATGATGTGCATGCCAGGGTTGCAAGGAGAAAGCCACTGCTCTCCAAAAAGAACATTGCTGCTCGTCTGCAGTTTGCTAAAGATCACTTGGACAAGCCAGAAGGCTATTGGAAAAATGTTTTGTGGACGGATGAGACCAAAATAGAACTTTTTGTTTTAAATGAGAAGTGTTATGTTGAGAGAAAGGAAAACACTGCATTCCAGCATAAGAACCTTATCCCATCTGTGAAACATAGTGGTGGTAGTATCATGGTTTGGGCCTGTTTTGCTGCATCTGGGCCAGGACAGCTTGCCATCATTGATAAAACAATGAATTCTGAATTATACCAGCGAATTCTAAAGGAAAATGTCAGGACATCTGTCCATAAACTGAGTCTCAAGAGAAGGTGGGTCATGCAGCAAGACAACGACCCTAAGCGCACAAGTCTTTCTACCAAAGAATGGTTAATGAAGAATAAAGTTAATGTTTTGGAATGGCCAAGTCAAAGTCCTGACCTTAATCCAATCGAACTGTTGTGGAAGAACCTGAAGTGAGCAGTTCATGTGAGGAAACCCACCAACATCCCAGAGTTGAAGCTGTTCTGTACGGAGGAATGGGCTAAAATTCCTCCAAGCCGGTGTGCAGGACTGATCAACAGTTACCGCAAACATTTAGTTGCAGTTATTGCTGCACAAGTGGGTCACACCAGATAGTGAAAGCAAAGGTTCACATACTTTTGCCACTCACAGATATGTAATATTGGATCATTTTCCTCAATAAATAAATGACCAAGTATAATATTTTTGTCTCATTTGTTGAACTGGGTTCTCTTTATCTACTTTTAGGACTTGTGTGAAAATCTGATGATGTTTTAGGTCATATTTATGCAGAAATATAGAAAATTCTAAAGGGTTCACAAACTTTCAAGCACCACTGTACAAAGTATTTTGTGTCTGCTGCATCTTTCAGTTCTTTTAACTCAAGGCTGAATCCTTTCTTCTTTGTCGCTGCTTTTTATTAAATCAAATTTGAGGCTTTTGATTTGATTTCTTTCAGCACGACCGCAATGCATGATGGAATATATATTGCTTGGTTAGTGACCATCCGTTGTACACTACTTTTCATGATTGATTGTAGGATACTTTGAGTGCACTATATAGGGTGTAAAAATTCTTACGATGCATTCAGACAGATTAAAGCTAGACTGCCTTTCAGATTTTTCAAGTTCAGGTCATAAAAAGAATTTTCCCCTGACACCCAATTATTTTTGTTTAGTGGACTGAAAGCTACCAAATTTGAAATCACAGACTTCCAATTTTATTTTATTTTATTTTATTTTTTAAAATAGAACAATTAATGAATTTAGGGCCATGTGGCCCTAAATTCTCCGATATTTTTTCCTGCTTCACCATAACCCAATTCAGGATTTTACATCATGCATCACGTGGTGGGCTTTCTCCGTTCGCGCAAAGCATTGTGGGATATAAATCTGAAACAGGAGAGGAAAATAGAGGACACGAATGAAGCGTGAAAGACCGACTACAGTAACGGAAAGTGAGAATAAAAGACGTTATGTTGTGGAGGAAAGGAAACGCAGGACCAAACTAATAAATATCGGCGGTCAGTGAGCACCTCGGTGTGATCAGCTGTTCGTTTTGCGACAGAATGATGGAACTGTCAGTGCACGGTCAAGGTAAACCTGTAGATGGAAGTAATGCAACACTGGATGCCAGCTGCTGTAAAACCCAAAAGAAGAAGAAAGTAAACCTGCGCATGCGCACACCAGACTTCCTCTGTCTGCTTGACTGCACGAAGCGAGCGATTTCATGCACATTATTTGTGAGGGAATCTCCTCAAATTAAATAACTTCCCAGCCACAGAATGGCCTTTTTTTTTTTTAAAGATATTGCAGAAATAAATATCACAATGACCATAGGGAGCTAAGTTTCACAGATTTGATGAAATCAAAAGGCTGTATAGCTTTAAGGTTTTTTTGGCATCCATATCAGATTATATACTCTTAACAAACATGTAAAGAATATTATTTGAGGATTTTTGTGGAACCAAGTGCAACAGCACCACCAATGGTCGTAAGAACACGCAATGGTTTAAAGAAGTGAGTCTGGAGATGATTCTTTCTAGACTCATGCAGCCTGTAACAGTGACGGTCATATCAGGTGATTACACAGAGTGAAATGCCTTTATATAATATGTAGATATTAGACTTTAGCCCTCACATCTAATATCACATCCAGCTGTCACTGCTAGTACTATTAATCATCTAGTAGTAAATCCATAGAGGTCACATGGTTGTGGACTTACCTACAGCACAGATGAAAAGTCCTCTCTGGCCTCCCTTCAGATTCTGATCTTATGTGAACTATCTCACACACCGTCGTTCCATCTGAATCTTGACAAACAAACATGGACAAATTATTACATTTGCTGACCGACTTCAATAGAACATCTACTTTAAACACAGAAACACCACATGTAATTCACAGGACATGAGTTGATCAGAAACAAAAAAGTATTATATCTCAGAAAGTAGACTGCAGGGACACAAGAGATGGCCAAAATATGTGAAACCTTCTCAGGCGACGGAACTTCAGCACAATAAATTTAAAGATAAAAAGCCAGAGCATGGAGCCAATACTTTCCCGTTTACTGAGAAACATGCACTGCAGTCCTGCCACGACCTTGTAAAAATGAAGTACATGGGATATTTACCATCTACTGTACAGAAGGTGTGACTGTAAAAGCAGTTGGATGCTTTTAATAATAGAATATTATATTGATGAGTGTTTTACTGGAAATTATTATACATACGGGCCACTTTTTCCAATGGAATAAAAGACATGTATTCTATTCCCTTCTAGTGGGTTTATTGATGGCATGCAATATTATCATATCGCTTATCCTACATGTATTACGCCGCTCTCCTCAATGGAGAATGAGCGTGCAATATTGTTACAATAATGCATGCTGTCAAGACAACACGACGTCATATGTCAGAGCTCATGCAAATATCTAATGACAAAACTTTTCTGCTGCGCATGCGCACAATCATTTCTTTGTCAGCCGGGAAAGAGAGAAGATGAGGCTAATCCAGTGCTAGGTTTAAGCACTAAATAAATAAACTGAAAACTGAAACTAAAGACGCGCTGAACACCCGAAAGGCTACCTGCATTATATATTCATTACACATATTTACAAGAGAAAAACATACTAGCGGACATCGAAAAACTGGAAAAGAGACACGTCGGAGATGTAAAACTTCCGCGCGAGTGAATGACTGACAGTTTGTAAACAAACATGGCTGTGGGGTTTGCTTCATGAAAAGCGATAGATTTTGAGAGAATTTTGGCTGCCAGGTCGCTCCATTGTGTGGAGTTGATGTTGATTTTAAAAGTAACTAAGTAAATTACATAGGGAGAAAAATAAAATAAAATTAATAATAATAATAGCGGCACGGTGGTGTAGTGGTTAGCGCCGTCGCCTCACAGCAAGAAGGTCCGGGTTTGAGCCCCGTGGCCGGCGAGGGCCTTTCTGTGCGGAGTTTGCATGTTCTCCCCGTGTCCGCGTGGGTTTCCTCCAGGTGCTCTAGTTTCCCCCACAGTCCAAAGACATGCAGGTTAGGTTAACTGGTGACTCTAAATTGACCGTAGGTGTGAATGTGAGTGTGAATGGTTGTCTGTGTCTATGTGTCAGCCCTGTGATGACCTGGCGACTTGTCCAGGGTGTACCCCGCCTTTCACCCGTAGTCAGCTGGGATAGGCTCCAGCTTGCCTGCGACCCTGTAGAACAGGATAAAGCAGCTAGAGATAATGAGATGAGATAATAATATTCAGCTTGACTGTGCTAGCGTTGGCCTTCACTAACACTATACCGGCTGGAAGGTAACTACATTGCTGCGCTAACAGCACAGCGTCATGGGTAAACTAGCGTTGGTCTTCACTAATGCTACACCGGCTGGAAGGGAACTGGACTGCCACTCCAACAGCACCAAGTTGCAGGTAAGCTCGCACTGGCCTTTGAGAACGCTGATATGAAGGGAGTGTGTGTATAATAATGGCCGGCTTTTTTTCATTGTATATCAGATATATAACATTCAGCTAGCGTGATATTGAACTCATCTTTGACTCGTTCAATATCATGCTAGCTGAATGTTTGTTTACACACACACACACACAGCCAGCCAATATTATTTAAATATACTGTTTGTATTTTTCATACAAGCTACATCCAGGACATGGAGAACCAAAACCATGACATAAATCTCTACATGTCACTCATGAGGAGCTCAATTAAATGTTCTGATAAATTTGGGTACTTTGTTTGTGAATGCATCTATATAATAAAAAGAACATCACATGTTGGCTTGAAGATATGAAGCTTATGTTGAAAAACTTGCATTTTTCATATGAAATATATCACATATCTGATTGACATATTTAAATAATACTGGCTGGGTTTGAGTGGTCTATCAGATATATTCCATTCAGCTAGCATGATATTGAACGAGTCAAAGAAGAGTAGCTGAATGGAATATATATCTGATAGACCATGAAAAAAAGCCAGCCAATATTATTATTATTATTATTATTATTATTATTATACATACACATTCCTTTCAGGTGTTCAACGCATCTTTCTCTTTCAAAATTCTCTCAAAATCTTCCATATTTAACAAAGCCGCCATGTTTGGTTACAAATTGTCACAGTCGCTCGCTAGCGTGGAAGTTTTACATCTCTGACGTGTCCCTTTTCCAGCTTTTCAATGTCTGTTGGTATGTTCTTCTTTTGGAAATATATGTTAAGAATATCTAATGAAGTTTTGGTAGTCTTTTGGGTGTTCGTGTCTTTCTCCTTCCCGGCGAACAAAGAAACGTTTCTGCACATGCACAGCAGAAAACTCATTGAATATTTGCGTCAGCTCTGATGTGTGACGTCATGTTGTCTTGACAACCATGCAATATCGTAGACCATATTCAACGCTTATTCTCCATTGGGTAGAGTGACGTAATACATGTAGGATAAGCGATATGCTAGCAATATTGCATGCTGTCAAACCAAGTGAATGAAACTCGCTAGAAGGGAATAGAATACATGTTTTTATTCCATGGAAAAAGTGTCCTGTGTGTATAATAATTCCCAATATCTTCACTCCGATGATGTCATTCCCAGTGCTTTCCTGCTGACTAGACGCGCGTTGTCAAAATGGCGAACTGGTTCAAAATTGTTTAATTAACTTGCGGGGTTTTTGTGCGTGTGTGTGTGTGTGTGTGTGTGGATGTGTCCATATAATATAAAGAACATTACACGGTGGCGTGAAGATATGCAGTTTATCTTCTCATGTTGAAAAAATTTTCACTCGTTCGCTTCAGTCACTCATGAATATATTCACCACTCGAAGATAAACGTCATATCTTTGCACAACCATGTAATATCTGCTATGTGTGTTTAGGATATGGGATGGAATGGTTCTCTATAAGCCTGTAATTACACATAGGATTGTTGAATCTTCAAATGGAAAATGTACAAACAAGGCACAAGCATGATTCATGGCCATGTATCACAGATACAGTGGTGGCATGCTCGTGCTTTGTGTGCCAAGTTCACATCGCATCTTTATTCAATATCAACCTGTCAGAGTGATTTATTTTCCAAGCTATTTATGTTCCAAGTATGAACTATGCCTTCTGAATAGGGAAGTGGTGGAATGAAAAAAGCTGAGTGGTGAGACTCACTGGTAGTATTGCGGACTTGAAGAGCATCTGAAGGAATCATGTGCTTGAATCGAAATGGGTCTCTCTCATCAGGAACAAAGCCTTTGTGAGATGCTCCCTAAAGTAGGAGAAAGAAAAAGAAGAAAAAGGGAAATAAGAAGAAGTGATTGTAAACACCGATGAAAGACTGGAATGTCAGAAGAATTCATAGAGTCACAAGCAGGTAAGAGAATAAATGACAACTCTGGTATCACTGAATTAGACTTTTGCCACATACAGTGTCTGGCAAAAGTATTCATCCCCCTTCTTGTTTGTTCTGTTTTGTCGCATTAAAAATGGATTTTTTGGGGGTTAGCACCACCTGATTTACACAACATGCCTACAACTTTCAAGGGGAAAATTGTTTTTCTTTTGAGACAAACAATAATTAAGATGAAAAAAAAAAAACAACAACCCAGAAATCTGGAATGTGCATAGGTATTCACACCCCAAAGTCAATACATTTTGCTGCAAGTACAGCTGCAAGTCTCTTGGGATATGTCTGTATTAGCTTAGCACATCTAGCCATTGGGATTTTTGCCCATTCCTCAAGGCAAAATCGCTCCAACTCCAAGACATTTAAATGTTTCCATTTAAACCACTCCAGTGTAGCTTTAGCAGTCTATTTAGGGTCATGTTCCAGCATGAACCTTCGTCCCAGTCTCGAACCTCTGGCCGACTCAAACAGCTTTTCCTCCAGAACTGCCCTGTATTTAGTGCCATCCATCTTTCCTTCAGTCCTGACCAGCTTTCCTGTCCCTGCAGATGAAAAATATCCCCATAGTATGATGCTGCCACCACCATGCTTCACTGTAGGAATGGTGTTCTCAGGGTGTTGGGTTTGCACCACACATGGCACTTCACATGATGGCCAAAAAGATCAATTTTAGTTTCTTTTGACCAGAGAATCTTCTTTCATGTGTTTGGGGAGTCTGCCACATGCTGTTGGGCAAACTCCAAACGTGTTTTTTTCTGGCCACTCTTCCATAAAGCCCCACTCTGTGGAGTGTACGGCTTAAAGTGGTCCTATGGACAGATACTCCCATCTCCGCTGTGGATCTTTGCAGCTCCTTCAGTGTTATCTTTGGTGTCTTTGTTGCATCTCTGATTAATGCCCTCCTTGCCTGGTCTGTGAGTTTTGGTGGGCGGCCTTCTTGTCAGGTTTGTAGTGGTGCCATATTCTTTCCATTTTGCTATAATGGATTTAATGGTGCTCCGTGGGATATTCCAAGTTTGGGATATTTTTTATAACCCAACCCTGATCTATACTTCTCCACAGCTTTGTCTCTGACCTGTTTGGAGGCTCCTTGGTTTTCATGTTGCTTGCTTAGTAGTGTTGCAGAGTCAGGGTCCTTCCAGAACAGGTTGATTTATACAGACATCATGTGACAGATCATGTGACACTTTGATTGCACACAGGTGGATCTTAATCAACTAATTATGTGACTTATGAAGTGAATTGGTTGGACCAGCTCTTATTTAGGGGTTTCATATGAACGGGGGTGAATACCTATGCACACTCCAGATTTCTGTTTTTTCATCTTAATTATTGTTTGTGTCACAATAAAACAACCATGTTCACCTTTAAAGTGGTCGGCATGTTGTATAAATCAAATGGTGCTACCCCTCCAAAAATCCATTTTAATTCCAGCTTGTAACGCAACAAAACAGGACAAACACCAAGGGGGATGAATACTCTTGCAAGACACTGTACCATAAGTTTTGAAGATCAGCTAAATTTCGAGGCCAGTCCAAAATTATTGACACCCTTCAAGAAACTAGGCAAAAATTGTGTAAAATAAATACTGCTCACAATCAGTAGATTGTAGAAGGTATACTATGTTAAAACAGCTTCCTCATATATTTAAGCTCAAAATAGTATCACCCAATGTATGTTATTTATTTTTTTAACATCTATTAATTTTTGCACATTTCAATAAAATGTGCCAAAGTGTGTGGTTAGTGAGGTCAGAGTCAGTCCTGGGTGTCTCGAGCTGTTTTGACAACCACCAGGAACTTTAAGTTTCACTTCATGAAAAGAGCTTTTCTTCCCTGACATTTTTTATTGTGGAGGTACACAAAGAAGGGCACAGAGAGACAATTGTAGATGCATTAACAGTAATCATGCTGTCAGGACTAGACTTGTACTGCCCACGCTGTAATTCTCTTAATGCATAATCAAAGAAAAAGGGGCCAACAAAAGCACTCACAATTTTCTTCTTGTGCTTGGAGCAATCTTTGTACACAAAAACGATGGCTGTCTTGAAAACTGAAAATGAAAAGCAAAGAGAAAAAGCATTAGACCTAGGGATTCAAAAAGCATCTCAGAATTTAATAGAATTCTTCAGCACAGATGGTTGATAAAATGGCACTTGGGGCTCCATGGTTGTTGTTTTTAATCATCTTTTTTTTTTTAAATATAGTTTAACATTTAAAGGGGAAAATATGATGACTTCCCAAATATGATGACTCAGGACAATGAGTAATGAGTAGGATAATGAGCTATTTCTTTCTTTTCAAAATTTCCTCATTTGCAGAATGCCTGTAAAGGCTAATAAAAGTAACGTTAACGTGCAAAGCACCAACTGTGTTTTCCCGATGCAGCCATGGGCAGTGGTGTATGGTAAAGCAGAAATACTCTGCTACTCTTCTTACACACCCGGGTTTTGAGAATAGTTATCCCAATATACATTTTCTGTTGACCTTAACTTTAACTTCAGTACATATTCAAAAGTAAATGGCTATTTTAATTTCTTTACTTTTCCCTTTTGTGTTTTTTTTCCCCATTTTCAATCCATTTTCATCCATTAGGCTACAACCATGTCATTATTGTTTACATCTACAGAAGCTTATATACAAGGATCCAAAACAAATAGGGGTGGGTTTCCCGATAACGTTGCACTTTAGGGCTAAAGACTGAGTTTAAAGACACTCTTAAGCAACAAATGCTGTCTCTGTTAGTGGTTTCCCCAAACTGACTTGGAAGAAGGAGTCTTAAGAACAACTTTGCTCAATGCTTCTTTGCAATGCACGTCCTTGCTAAAGGCATTAGTAGTTGCTAAATCCAGTCGATGAGGTCACATCGTGTTCGTTTTTAACCAAAAACCATTTAAATATAAAATATCATTGTTAAGCATCTAGTCTCGTCTTCTTCCGCTTTATCCGGGACCGGGTCATGGAGGCAGCAGTCTAAGCAGGGAAGCCCAAACTTCCCTTTCCCCAGACACCTCGGCCAGCTCCTCGGGAAGAACACCGAGGCGTTCCCAGGCCAGCCGAGAGACATAGTCCCTCCAGCGTGTCCTGGGTCTTCCCCGGGGCCTCCTCCCGGGGGGACATGCCTGAAACACCTCCCCAGGGAGGCGTCCAGGAGGCATCCGAAAAAGATGCCCGAGCCACCTCAGCTGATTCCTCTCGATGTGGAGGAGCAGCGGCTCTACTCCGAGCTCCTCCCGAGTGACTGTGCTTCTCACCCTCTCTCTAAGGGAGCGCCCAGACACCCTGCGAAGGAAACTCATTTCGGCCGCTTGTATCCGCGATCTTGTTCTTTCGGTCATTACCCAAAGCTCATGACCATAGGTGAGAGTCGGAACGTAGATCGACCGGTAAATTGAGAGCTTCGCCTTTTGGCTCAGCTCCTTCTTCACCACGACGGACCGGTAAAGTGACTGCATCACTGCGGAGACTGCACCGGTCCGCCTGTCGATCTCGCGCTCCATCCTTCCCTCACTCGTGAACAAGATCCCGAGATACTTAAACTCCTCCACTTGAGGCAGGACTTCTCCACCAAAAACCGAGGACCGTGACGTTGCCCGGTATGACGCAGCCGGGGCCCCACCCTGGAGCCAGGCCCGGGGTTGGGGCTCGTATGCGAGCGCTTGGTGGCCGGGCCTTTGCCCATGGGGCCCGGCCGGGCTCAGCCCGAAGAGGTGACGTGGGCCCGACCTCCTGTGGGTTCACCACCCACAGAGGTAGCAGTAGGGGACTGGTGCAGTGTGGATTGGGTGGCAGTCGAAGGCAGGGGCCTCGACAACCTGATCCCCGGACACAGTGGCTGGCTGTTGGGACATGGAATTGTTAAGCATGACATATATAATGTAGTAATTAAAGGTAGACTGCCTTTCAGATTTTTCAAGTTTAGGTCATAAAAAGAATTTTCCCCCCGACACTCTATTTTTGTTTAGTGGACCGAAAGCTACCGAATTCGAATAACAGACTTCCAATTTTATTTGGTTTATTGAAATAGAACAATTAATAAATTTAAGGCCACATCGGCCTAAATTCTCCGCTATTTTTTCTTGCTTCACCGTGACCCAATTCAAGATACTACTTCATGCATCACGTAGTGGGCTTTCGCCATTCACACAAGGCATTGTGGGATACAAATTTGAAACAGGAGAGGAAAATGGAGGATGCAAATAAAATGTGAAAGACTGACTACAGTAACAGAAAGCAAGAAAAGACATTATGTTGTGAAGGAAAGGAAACGTAGGACCAAACTAATAAATATCGGCGGTCAGCGAGCACCTCGGTGTGATCAGCTGTTCGTTTAGCGACAGAATGATGGAACTGTCAGTGCACGGTCAAGGTAAACCTGTAGATGGCAGTAACGCAACACTGGATGCCAGCTGCCGTAAAACACAAAAGAAGAAGGAAAAGAAGAAGGTAAACCTGCGCATGCGCACACCGGACGACTTCTGTCTGCTTGACTGCGCGAAGCGAGCGATTTCATGCACATTATTTGGGAGGGAATCCCTTCAAATTAAATAACTTCCCAGCCACAGAATGGCCTGTTTTTTTAAAGATATTTCAGAAATAAAAAATATCACAATGGCCAAATTTCAGAGGGAACTAAATTTCACCAATTTTATGAAATCGAAAGGCCATCTAGTAATTGAAACAATTTAAAATTTTTGGACAATAACTTTTTTTTTATTCCAAGTGTGTTTTTTTAATTAAATGAACAAACACTCAAATGAAAGAACGAGCAAATAAAAAGCTAAATAATTCAGTAAATGTTTTCCCTGTGCCTTCTCATTTCATTATTAGCCAACCAAGAGCTTAATGCCCCTTATAAATTGGCATGCAGCAGAGTGGTATTTGGGATATAAAAGAGTTAAAGTATCTGTCCCATCATCTGCCCCCCTCCCCAGACCGCAGCGCCTCCCCCCCAATGGCCCCGCTGCTTCCTCATCCCCAGATCCTCTAGGCTGACTGCTTCCCAGGCTGCAGGCAGTCAGAGTATAGAGCAGCCAGGAACTGCTCCACATTGAGAAGGAGTGGCTCCAGTTGCTCTGAGACCTGCACGACCAAAGGGAGTGGCACAATCAGGAGTGGATGGGCATTAAACGGGCAAAACTAGACGTGCTAGTCAGACAAGTGGCGTTTCGGAGTAGATTCGCTGGAGTGTGGCCATGATTATTTCAGCTGTAATTCACAACGCCAAGTTTGCAATGTTTTCCCTTATATATACACACACACACACACACACACACAATGTTACAGGTCCAGCAATTTGTCTCATTATTAACACTGGATAATCCTTTGCCTAATGGAGTTTAATTTGACTCAAATGTGGCAATATCAATGTGAAATTAAGATATCCATACGTAATTCCATAACATATTGAAATATATTCATAATGTTATGTGTATATTTATTTAATAATTAAGCCAATGTACTTGCAATGTACAAGAAAAATAATTTAACGCCGGCTGCATATTCAATACCAGTTTCCAAGAGTCCCTCAGAGATGCATGCACATTCTGTGTATTTGGCTGCAAGCGAGACATTCTTTGCTGCGAGAGTGATCCAGGTCCATCGTAAGTTAAGAGTGAACTAAAAGTACTTCTTTGGCTATGACATTGTTTGGGAAAATCATGTTAGCTTAACAATGATTCTGAAGAGACAGTTAAAGATGCTCTTGGCCTTAAGAGGCTTTGGGAAACCCAACCCTGAACAGTAAATTGATCCTAGCCAACAGATGATAATGTTCAATTTGCCATTATATTGCTACAAAATCCATGATAACTACAAATAGTACTTGAGTCTGACTTGTGCCCTAATTTTAAGGACTCGTGACTTGACTTGGACTTGAGCACTGTTGACTCGGACTTGAGCACTGTTGACTCGGACTTGAGCACTGTTGACTCGGACTTGAGCACTGTTGACTCGGACTTGTACATTAACTGCATTCGGACTCAAACTAGAGACTCGGACTTTTTCTTCATTTTTTGTAATATGCCATAATAATTTGGCATAAGATTTTTATTTCTACATTAATTTTAAGAGAATGCACATTCACCTGTTCATACATCATGTTCAGGAACAAATTAACGTTAATGGTGCTAAAATGCCTGGAGAGAAGCCCCTAGGATTGTCCGCTTTGCTTATGCAGACTTCTCGTGCAGTGGGAAAAAATGCACTGCTATGTGTTCCATATGTAGAAGAGCTATCGAGGAGATGACTGGGACGACCTCGAACTTCAACTGTCATTTGGCAAGACTCCGCCCAGAGAAGTAAGGGACAAGCTCTGTTCATTGCCCTGTTGATAGCGAGGTTTACTTGGCGACTGATGAACTAGCTAGTGTTAACCCTCCCTCATGGTATTGTTGATAGTGGGCGGGGCTTGCTGAGCGGTGAACAAGCTTATTATCTGTAGCCTGTTAACTAAAATGGGGCAGTCAAGCAGTAACGTTAGTCCAACACAGTAGAGAGACGGTTTCACATAAAGGCAGCAACAGCCACCATCAAATGGTGCGGTTCTAGGACTCGACTCAGGTCAATAGTGGACTCAACTTGAAATTTTCTTTAAATGACTTGGACTTGAACACTTGGACTCGAGGTTTAGTGATTCGACTCCAACACTGCTCAATCAATTCAATTGATCAAATATGATCAATGAAAAGACCATTTTTTGTTGTCTTTGTTGAAAGAAAACTACAGATAACACCAAATTAACACATCTCTCTTTCTCCGTCTCTCTCGGTCAAGTTACACATCAATCCTGAGGCACCAGTAAGATGCTGATCTCTCCTGCTCTCTGAACCTGCCTGATCCATCCTGACACCCTACTTCTGGCTGGAGTATCATCACATCGCTCCTGTGGAGGATGACCCCATACGGACAGTCAAAAGACACACTTAGAAGATGGCTCTGGATGGACACTTACAGTTTTGCTACGATGGTTTAGGACTAAAATTATCATGATAACTTTAGGACTGCAGTTGTCATGAACAGTTTTGCACTCAAGTCTCCATCACTGTACAGTTGATAACTTCAACAAAATAGACTTCATGCTAAAACTATAATGAATTTCCTGGTTGAACAATTGCAATTTGTGACTATATAGGACACAATTATTGAGGCAAGTTATTTATAATCACGCTGTCTGTTATCACCCAAATGAGGATGGGTTCCCTTTTGAGTCTGGTTCCTCTGAAGGTTTCTTCCTCATGTCATCGGAGAGATTTTCCTTACCACTGTCACCTCAGGCTTGCTTATTAGGGATAAATACATTTATTAGTGATAAATTTATTCGTTCATATGTTTAAAATCGGGCGGCACGGTGGTGTAGTGGTTAGCGCTGTCGCCTCACAGCAAGAAGGTCCGGGTTTGAGCCCTGTGGCCGGCGAGGGCCTTTCTGTGCGGAGTTTGCATGTTCTCCCCGTGTCCGCATGGGTTTCCTCCGGGTGCTCCGGTTTCCCCCACAGTCCAAAGACATGCAGGTTAGGTTAACTGGTGACTCTAAATTGACCGTGAGTGTGAATGGTTGTCTGTGTCTATGTGTCAGCCCTGTGATGACCTGGCGACTTGTCCAGGGTGTACCCCGCCTTTCACCCGTAGTCAGCTGGGATACGCTCCAGCTTGCCTGCGACCCTGTAGAACAGGATAAAGTGGCTAGAGATAATGAGATGAGATGTTTAAAATCTTAATTTTGCTGTCAAGCTGCTTTGCGACCATGTCTGTTGTTAAAAGCACTATACAAATAAACTGACTTGACTAATTTCCCAGCTGTAAAAATGGCAACATGTCTATGTTCGTAGAGAGTCTTTATACAGCTAATGATCATCATTCTGTCCAGCAGCCAGTAAATGTAGTCTGACGAAAGAAGGTTTGACAACAGAAATATAGGTCATTGGTGTTGTTCTTTAAAACTTGATACTTCAGGAGTTTCTTTATGGGTTGCTTTAACTTTTACACAAGTCACTTTCCAGAAAGGTATCTTTGCTTTTATTTAAGTCAGACTGATGGATCTTTCACACAACACTGGACATGGGACAGTAAGTGCAGAGATCAGGTAATGAATAAGAGAAAAGGTTCTGTTCCAGAACATGGTGTACCACATTTTCCACTCCCCCTTCAAAACACACACACACACACACACACACACACACACACACACACACACACACACACACACACACACACACACACACACACTTACTTACCAAAGGCAGCAAGCTCTGGATCTTTCTTTCCCTTTATCAGAGATGATGGAGGATTGATCCAAACCACAGTGGCATGCTGTAATAGGTCACCCATAGACAAATCAGCCACCTAGCACACATTGCAAAAAATCAGAATACTGGAGTTGAAGTAAAAAAGTTGAAGTGAAAGAAAAAACACCTTGTACTCATTATTATTAAGCCCTTAGCTCCCTAGGAGCATAGGCCACCAACAAGAGCTTTCTATCTAGTTCTATTCTGTGCAGTTTTCTCAGGCGTTGACCATGAATAGCCCCTGGCTTTCATTTCGCCTTCAACGCATCTCCTCCAGATGTTTTTAGGATGACCTCTTTTCCTTATGGATTCCATTTTAAAGCTTGTTGACTGAGGTTCTTCGGTGACTTCCTGAGTGTACGTCCTATCCAGCTCCACTTCTTCTGGATTTGCGTCTCTACTGGTTGTTGGTTGGTTAATTCCCATAGTTCTTTGTTCATTTTATCTGACCATCTAACATTCATTATTTTCCTCAGACAATAATTAAGGAATGTTTGAATTTTCCTTAGCATAGCTTTGGTAGTTCTCCAAGTCTCTGCTCCAGGAGAGTCGGTCGCCCTCTTCTGAGATATAAAGACACTTTGAAGGACATCCTAAAGCGTGGTGGTGTATTAGATTCGTGGAGTAATGCAGTGGTTGACAGACCAGCATGGCGGGGGCTAATTGCGTGCGTTAGCCGCAAAATAGATGGACAGAAAGCTCTCTAATGAGGAGAAAAGGGAAAGGCGACACGCGAAGAGAGTAAAAGAGAGACGAAACTAATTGATGAACTGGCTTATTCTCTTTTATCCATATTTATTGTATGATGTCCGTATCAGGCTTGAGGTGTTGTTGTGTTCCATACAAGAGGACGGATTTAACATTCTATTAAAAAATCTTTAACTGAGTAATCTTAGATAGCACCTTTGATGCCCAGATGTTCCCCAGATTGTTGAAGACTCTTCTGGCTTTGTTAATCCTTGTTTTAACATCCTCATCCGTTCCTCCATCTACACTTGCCACACTTCCAAGATACACAAAGGAGTTCACTTTTTCTACGATGTTGTCCATCATTCTTATTGGCCATCTGCCCTTACAATTTACCTTCATCAATTTAGTTTTCACTGTATTTGGCTTTAGGCCAAGTTTCATTGACATGGTCAACAGGAGAGATGACTTGTCCTGAATTTGTTTGTTGTTACTAGAAATTAAGACTGTCATCTGCATAGCCCAAGTCATCCAATTGATGCCAAAGGGTCCATTGTATTCCATTCCTCTTTCCTTCCGTTGTTTCCCTCATGATCCAATCAATTGCCAACAGGAATAGGAAGGGGGATAGCAGACAGCCCAGTTTAACTCCAGTTGTACAGTAACCCTGTACTTACTATTTACAAATTCACAAGTATGAACTATTCATTTATCCCAAAATTACATATGGGGGAAAAAAAAAAGTCTGCCATTATTGGATGAACTTTTAAACAGATTTCAGCAGCTAAATTACCTCTTTCTTCTCTGTACTCTGTTCACTGATGAGCTGATCAAACACAGCTCCATACTCCTCATGGATCTTCTGCATCTCATTGATATGACTGGCCACTTTATTCATTGCCTTCATAGCAACTGTACATAATGCAAAAAAAAAAAGGCAATATAGGTCAGACTACAAAAGAACATCTATTGCTCCATATAACTAACCATGATGCATTTAACTGATAAGGCAAGTGATGTTACAAAAATGATATAAAATACCCATCATATTTTGTAAGAATGACATATTATGGACCCTTGGTGTTTGTCCTGTTTTGACGCATTACAAGCTGGAATTTAAATGGATTTTTGGAGGGTTGGCACCATTTGATTTACACAACGTGCCTACAACTTTAAAGGTGAACACTGTTTTATTGTGACACAAACAATAATTAAGATGAAAAAACAAAACAGAAATCTGGAGTGTGCATAGGTATTCACCCCCTTTCGTATGAAACCCCTAAATAAGAGCTGGTCCAACCAATTCACTTCATAAGTCACATTAGTTGATTCAGAGCCATCTGTGTACAATCAGTGTCACATGATCTGTCACATGATGTCTGTATAAATCAGCCCATTCTGGAAGGACCCTGACTCTGCAACACTACTAAGCAAGCAACATGAAAACCATGGAGCCTCCAAACAGGTCAGAGACAAAGCTGTGGAGAAGTATAGATCAGGGTTGGATTATAAAAAAATATCCCAAACTTTGAATATCCCAGAGAGCACCATTAAATCCATTATAGCAAAATGGAAAGAACATGTCATCACTACAAACCTGACAAGAGAAGCCCGCCCACCAAAACTCACAGACCAGGCAAGGAGGGCATTAATCAGAGATGCAACAAAGATAACACTGAATGAGCTGCAAAGATCCACAGCGGAGATGGGAGGATCTGTCCATAGGACCACTTTAAGCCGTACACTCCACAGAGTGGGGCTTTATGGAAGAGTGTCCAGAAAAAAAGTCATTGCTTAAGAAAACACATTTGGCGTTTGCTCAACAGCACGTGGCAGACTCCCCCAAACACATGGAAGAAGATTCTCTGGTCAAATTAAACTAAAATTGATCTCTTTGGCCATTGTGGGAAACACCATGTGTGGCGCAAACCCAACACCCTGAGAACACCATTCCTACAGTGAAGCATGGTGGTGGCAGCATTGTGCTGTGGGGATGTTTTTCATCTGCAGGGACAGGAAAGCTGGTCAGGACTGAATGAAAGATGGATGGCACTAAATACCAGGTGATTCTGGTGGAAAACCTGTTTGAGTCAGCCAGAGGTTTGAGACTGGGACGAAGATTTACATTCCAGCAGAACAATGACCCTAAACATACTGCTAAAGCTACACTGGAGTGGTTTAAAGGTAAACATGTGTGTGTCTTGGAATGGCCTAGTCAAAACCCAGACCTCAAGCCAATTGAGAATCTGTGGTATAACTTGAAGATTGCTGTACACCAACGCAACCCATCTAACTTGAAGGAGTTGGAGCAGTTTTGCTTTAAGGAATGGGCAAAAATCCCAGTGGCTAGATGTGCTAAGCTAATAGAGACACACCCCAAGAGATTTGCAGCTGTAATTGCAACAAAAAGTGGCTCTACAAAGTATTGACTTTGTAAATCAAATGGTGCTAACCCTCCAAAAACCCATTTTAATTCCAACTTGTAATGCAACAAAATAGGACAAACACCAAGGTGGATGAATACTTTTGCAAGACACTGTAACCAGGCACTTAGCACATTAGGCAGTACCAATCTCCTTTCCATTGCCCTTGACCTCTCACCTATTATATAGCTAGGGTTACGGGTGGGGGGGAGGGCTTGTCCTCTGGTAACCGTGACAGTTTGACTCCCTACTCACATCTGTGTTGTGGCGTGCCTCACCAGATGGCAGTAGGTACCATTTTGATAATGGTCTTTGGTATAACCCGACTACAAATAGAACTCGCAATCTCCCAGTCAAGAGGCGGACATGCTAACCACTAGGCCAGCTTGTGATAATATTGTGGAGTAGTTGGATAATAAATGATGTTAGTTGTTTTGACCACCAGCATATTGGATTTTGAATTTGGGATAATGATTGTGAGTGTGGGCGGCACGGTGGTGTAGTGGTTAGCGTTGTCGCCTCACAGCAAGAAGGTCTGGGTTCGAGCCCCATGGCCGACGAGGGCCTTTCTGTGCGGGGTTTGCATGTTCTCCCCGTGTTCGCGTGGGTTTCCTCTGGGTGCTCCGGTTTCCCCCCACAGTCCAAAGACATGCAGGTTAGGTTAACTGGTGACTCTAAATTGACCGTAGGTGTGAATGGTTGTCTGTGTCTATGTGTCAGCCCTGTGATGACCTGGCGACTTGTCCAGGGTGTACCCTGCCTCTCGCCCGTAGTCAGCTGGGATAGGCTCCAGCTTGCCTGCGACCCTGTAGAACAGGATAAAGCAGCTAGAGATAATGAGATTGTGAGTGTAGTGTAGACTGGCAGCTTGAATCTAAGAAACTGGATAAAGAATTACAGCCATATTAAGGAGACATTTTTTGTCCATTTGTGTGCCCTTGTATCATTGGTTCTTGCAAAAAAGAGAGCTAACAAAATGTAAAAAGAAATGATTCTAGACATGGTGGTTAGTGGAAAGCTTTGCTGTTTCACAAAACAAACTATTATTGAGTAATCGCATATAGACTGCACTGTAATTTAGAAGCCTATTCATGTGAACATTGTTGGTTCTACTTTAGGCCATTAACTGTAAGGCATAGTATTTTCTGTACTTACCATTGAGATGGTAGTGCTCCTCACTATCACGGTCGGTGAGACAGTAGAGCTCTCTGAGCAGCAAAGGGTATTTCAGTACCCTCTGGATCGGCTTGATCAGGTAGGATTCCAGAGTGGATGAGTGTTGCTGCCTTGGGTTCCTCTTGGCAAGGAATGCCTTAAACTCAGGGTCTGTTTTAGCTATATTCACCCAGATAGAGGGAAAAATGAGTGTTAGAGACTTTGGAAGCAAGGAGACAGACGCAAAAGACTTCATCTAAGTAGCCAAGAAGGAAGACATAGGAAACAAACAAACAAAAAAAACCCCGTATATAAGAAATGTCAAGAATTATATAGAGCGGCGGCTACAATTATCGACAGTCCATAATTATCGACACCTTTTCAGATCTACCAATAAAAACAATTTTACAAAAGGTGAGCTTCAGTTACAACAGTTATTATTGGTTAATTAATCAACCGGAAGACCCCTCGCCCTTTGATCTTGTCATCCGATAACACAGCTTGTTACCTGAGATGGAATTTTTTTTAGCACGATCAGCAATTTGAAGAAAACCCGAATGTTATCATCGCAGGTAAGCATGATGGAAAGATCATGGACATGTTTTTACTTCTCAAATTCACCGATATTTCATGATCTCCTTGTTGAAACCTACTTTGTTTCTTACTCTTTCATTTGACAGTCGCCATTTTGTATCTAAACGCACGTTTGAGAAGTCACATGAGGTGTCGATAATAGTGATCACTTTCACCGGCGTCCACCATTATCGACACCCTGTGGAATTAAGTGACATTTACAACTGTTATGGATTGATCTTTGTGTAACATCGTTGAAGTCGATGAAGTACTTTAAAAAAAATAAAAGTGCTGTGATTTATAAACATTTTTTTTCTGATTCATAACAGAATGGAATGCTTATAGAGTATTTGGAATCCGATTGCAATAAATAGAATTAGACCAGAATTACATTCCTCACATATAAAAAATGACATGCTTGAAATATTCAGATTTTTCTATTCCATTCAGAAAATATATATATTTTTTGCAGTTTGTTATAAATATCTACCACATATTACAATATCAGTCGACATTTTATATTTTGGTTCGAGGAATGAGATGCGACCTTTGACCTGGATTTTCATGTGGTTACAATGTCAATTGCCTGTTGACATTTATTGGTAAACTACAAAACTAGAAATTAATGCAAACAGCAATGAATGATTAACAAAATGTGATCTACAAAAATATTTAGAAAGTGGGTAGAAAGTGGAACAAAAAGATTTTCTGACACAGGTTAAACATTATCAGTTCAATTGTTTACAAACATTAGAATTACTTCCTCATTTACGTAAACACCGACATCAATATATTTATATAAAAGATATTTTGTACTAAATATAAGTCTCTGTAAAACAAATTTTAAATAAAAACTAATGTTTTCTTAACTTAATACTACATACCGATTCATCTCATCTCATTATCTCTAGCCGCTTTATCCTTCTACAGGGTCGCAGGCAAGCTGAAGCCTATCCCAGCTGACTACGGGCGAAAGGCGGGGTACACCCTGGACAAGTCGCCAGGTCATCACAGGGCTGACACATAGACACAGACAACCATTCACACTCACATTCACACCTACGCTCAATTTAGTCACCAGTTAACCTAACCTGCATGTCTTTGGACTGTGGGGGAAACCGGAGCACCCGGAGGAAACCCACGCAGACACGGGGAGAACATGCAAACTCCACACAGAAAGGCCCTCGCCGGCCCCGGGGCTTGAACCCAGGACCTTCTTGCTGTGAGGCGACAGCGCTAACCACTACACCACCGTGCCGCCCTTACATACCGATTATTTTTTTTAAAAATAAATAATCTGGATGTCAATAACTGAAACGGTGTCGATAATTGTGGACAAAGGTGTCGATAATTGTGGAACGGTGTCACAGGATCTGATACACTAAGTAATCAGGAATCAAGTAATTTTTTTCCAGTGGAAGTTTGAGTAATTATTCATGCACAATTTATGTATTTAAAGTCTTTTCTACTTTTGCAATAGCCAAAAGATTGTTAAGGTGTCGATTAGGGTGCATCAGTTGCCCCCTAAAAATGAAAAGTTCTTCCGATCATGATGCATTTTTGTTTTTATGTTCCTTTTGGTAAGAAAACACACTGGGTGAAATATTTTGACAAAATTCAACAGTTTAATGGTGGCACCAGGAGCTCAAAGTTATGGAAAAAGCTGCTATTTTATGACTTTTATGACAAAATTTCAATCACTTTTCATGAAACATTATGGCACCTTATAGAGTATACCAAATATCTTAGATACACATTTTTAGTACATATTCTAAATATATTATCAAGCACAGTTTGAGTTTTAGCTGTTCATTGAATCATTGTTCAACTACTTTTAAACAACACAAATGTATTATGAATCACATTAATGCTTCTCAATCCCTTGCAAAGGTTCTTAACATGATCTCTGGCTCACAAGAAATCAATAAATGGAGTCCAACATTGTGATTCAAACCTTACGCGAAAACATAAAATAAGCATTTTTTTGGCAAAAAATGAACCTCATGATGCCACCATTAGACTTTTGAATATGGTCAAAAAATTTTACAGGATGTCTTTATTGGTGAAAAGGAACACCCAAACAAAAATGCATCAGATTT
Source organism: Neoarius graeffei (assembly GCF_027579695.1). NCBI lineage: Eukaryota > Metazoa > Chordata > Actinopteri > Siluriformes > Ariidae > Neoarius > Neoarius graeffei. The sequence goes on from NC_083593.1 coordinate 17,919,084, forward strand.
TATGAAAGTGAGGGCAACTGATGCACCCGAGTGTCGATAATTGTAGCCGCCATTCTAGTTACCTTTCATCATTGGTTACTGCAGTGTTGCTTTCTGACCTACACACTGACATGTATGTTCACAGTTCAGCAATACAACAAAGATATTAAGGTACTGTATTTAAAACGTCCTTTATTCAGAATATAATTAGGGAGGGCTGCTGAACACCTGGCTGAACACTTTTCATTTTTTTTCTTTTCTACTCTCCATCTGTACTTCATATGCTGCCAAGTATCATGAATAGCTATGCCATGAACACCGTGCCAAGCACCGAGTCAGAAAACAGCAGTTAGGGTCTAGGATAAACATTCTAGGATGTTAGGCAGGGAGATATATTTTTAGGTGTCTTTAATTATTTAGCATTTGACATGGTTTTTGGGCTGATTATCATTAACCTCCAAAGTCCCATGGTCACTGTCAAGTCATTGGCAACTCCCACCCACTTGCTTGCTAGTTCTTTGTAACAGTATCACAATTAGAAACCAAAGTGAAGGCAACATGCTTCCATCGAGACACGTTAAGCCAGCTATGGAATCTTTTTGAACTTTTGATCATGCAACTTCAGATAACAGCTAAACACACCCGAATCTGTCTGCATATTTGCATACTCAAGCTCACACATGCCCGCAGTTGTTGTTCTGAATGATGAAGCAGCAAGAACTGCCATGCTTCTTGCCCAGTGAGCATGACCAATTATTTTCATTTGGCCTCCAGGCCAAGGTTTTAATTAACATAAAAACAGTCAAGTTTTCTGGCACAGTGATCTAAGGACTAAAAGGGAAATGAGGGTTAGCGTTGACTGGGTTTACCTTTGGTAAGGACTTTAGGGACTTTTGTATGGCTGGCACAGAAAGCGCTGTAAATTTTGAAGCGGTCTGCATAGTAAAGGAAAGAACCACCAAGAGAGAACAGCACTTTCTGTGGAGAAAGAGGAAGATAATTTACTCCAACAACGGACATTTTTGTTTTAAAATGACGTTATCTACAGATAACGAATGATATCCAGTCCTTTCGAAAAATTCTGATGGTTTGACAATAGCACCTTGAACTGATCCACTCTCTCAAGCTTGTCTAAATCTGGAACCAATCTTGTTCCATCTTCCAGAGTCTTGAGAAACTCCACTTGAAACTCCACCATCTCTGGCAAGTTCCCAAAAAGCACGTCCAGCTGTAAACATACACAGACAACACATCAGCATCCAGCATTGACCTCTCTGCAAGCGTTCCAGCCTTAAATCAATGTAAGCCATGTACAACAAGATTGAGCGGAATAACTCTTATTCTACCCACATTCACTGGATTTTGAGAAACACAGCATTTTTATTTTTTGCAAATTCGATAAATAAAAACTTTATACAAAACATCAGACAAAACTTCTGCTTAGAATGTAAACAAACCAGCAAAATGTCAGTAGCAATTTGTGAAAAATGCTAAAATAATAATTCTTGAAAAATAAATAAAGATACGTTCTGACCATCAAATACTTTTATTCCATATTTTGTTGTTTTTTGTATTTTTTTATGGTTTTCTTCTTCTTTACGGTTTTTTTTGGCAGTTGGCAAACCAACTTGAAGGTGCATTGACTGGGCTGGAGTTTGGAACAGGAGATATTGGGGGGGGGAAACAAACAAACAAACAAACAAACAAACAAACAAACAATACTCTTTTAGCTATTTCTATTTCTTTTAAATACTTGACAATTTTTAGGGTTTTGTTTCCGAGTGGAGTTTTTATTTCTTCCTCAGCCGGTTCAACACGCTCTGCCATTTTGTTCTTCTCTACTCATAGTATACGAGCTGATAGCCTAGTAGTAGAGTAGCCAATCAGAGCGTGAGATTGCTCATATCCAGTGAATGTAGACAGAATATTATATATGACATGAGTGTTTTACTGGGAAATACACCACTCGTAGTTTTCATACAAGCTACATCCCAGACATGGAGAACCAAACCCGTGAGAAAAATGTCTATATGTCTCTCGGGAGGAAATCGATGAATTGTTTTGATAAATTTGGGTACTTTTTGTTTGTAAATGTATCTATATAATAAAAAAATGCCACACGTTGGCTTGAAGATATGAAGTTTATCTTCTCGTGTTGAAAAACTCGCATTTTTTCATACAAAATACATCACTGATCTGAGTGACACATTTTCGGATATTTCACTCTGATGACATCACTCCCAGTGTTTTCCCGCTGACTGGATGCTTGTTGTCAAAATGGTAAACCGATTCAAAATTAAAATTCTTTTGATTAACTTGCATATTTTTTTTTTATTTTTTTGTGGATGTGCCCATCTATATAACCAGCGGCAAAGTTTGTTTGTTTGTCTTGAGCCAACGGCGCCATTTCTTGACGGATTTTCACCAAATTTGGCAAGTAGGTCCAGAGATGACCTGGAATTTTGAAGATATAAACAAAATTCATGTATGGGCCCCAGGGAGGTCCATGGGGGGGGGGGGGGGGGGTGCACAACATCCACCCACCCCCTCCCTCAATCCCTTTCACGTTATATTTATCAACACAAACTCTCGACGGCTCTTCACTAAACATGGCACGTAGGTACAGGAGACAGCCACAATTTGGCAGAACTCAGAAATTCCATATTTGGGCCCCAGAGGGTCCCCGGTGGGCTGCTGGGTGGTGGATGTTTGGATTTTTGTTTGTCTTGGGTTAGAATCACCATTTCTCGATGGATCGTCACCAAATTTGACATGGAAGTCTGGGGGCAACCCAGCATTTTGCAAAACCCAGGCAATACCGGGTAACCTGCTAGTATAATATAAAGAACATTACACGGTGGCATGAAGGATAAGAAGTTTATCTTGTCATGTTAAAAATATTTTCACTCATTCACCTGGACCACTCGAAGATAAACTTCATTATCTTCACGCAACCGTGTAATGCCCCCCCCAATATTTTTAATTTATATAATATCTTTGCTTTCTTTTTTTTTAATAAAAAAATATATATTTTCAAGAACATATTGTACAGATCATGCCATGCATTTCATTACTCATCATGTTTGAGAAATGACTGAGTCACATTATACGAGTTTTACAGAACTTGGTCTTAGGTCACTTTTGGCACCCACCTCATCCTGTGAGAGGAAATTTTCTTTCTGCAGAGGAGTCAGGTATCTCTCGATCAGAAAATGTAGGTCCTATGAAAAGACAAAGTGAGGTGATGCAAAACCAAGAAAGAGAGATATGTTTTGGCTTCATCAGCAATTCCAGATGTTAAACTAAATAACCAGAATGTCGCTATTGTTTTTGCCTGCAACCACAACATGAAATAATCAGGATCGAACCAGGCACCCCAACAAGAGTTATTTATACTTCCTTATTCTTCAGTCACTTGCTGAACACATTCAGTAAATATAGTTCTCTGACTTGATAGATGTGTCCACAATATACTGATGTGTCACATGCACCAAGACAGCAAATTGCAGCAATGCAACTCGTTCAGTTGCTTTTGTATTAAAGGTTTATCTTTAGCAGGGTCTGACCTTCACATAGGTGCGCTCAGTGTCCACCAGCTCACTTATAACCTTGCGCAATTTGTCAGCATCAGAGAGCTGGCGCTGGGTAGAAGGTACAAGCACTGGAGATATAGGGCTGTGTACACACGACGAGGATGAAGATGAAGAAGACGATGCAACAGGCTCGGCAGGATTCATGTCATGAAGGCTGCGGCAGAATGCAGTCATTTGTTCTGTACTCTGGAGAGAGAGAGAGAGAGAGAGAGAGAGAGAGAGAGAGAGAGAGAGAGAGAGGAAAAAAAAAATCATGAGAGCCAAGACATTCTGAATCTTTTTCAGGTTCAGGCCTCACTGGAGGAGGACTAATTTAATTGGTCAAACGCAAAAATCTCATCTCATTATCTGTAGCCGCTTTATCCTGTTCTACAGGGTCCCAGGCAAGCTGGAGCCTATCCCAGCTGACTACAGGCAAAAGGCGGGGTACACCCTGGACAAGTCGCCAGGTCATCACAGGGCTGACACATAGACACAGACAACCATTCACACTCATACCTACGGTCAATTTAGAGTCACCAGTTAACCTAACCTGCATGTCTTTGGACTGTGGGGGAAACTGGAGCACCCGGAGGAAACCCACACGGACACGGGGAGAACATGCAAACTCCACACAGAAAGGCCCTCGCCGGCCACGGGGCTCGAACCCGGATCTTCTTGCTGTGAGGCGACAGCACTAACCACTACACCACCGTGCCGCCCCAAATGCAAAAATTTAATTTATTTATTTATTTGAAATTACAAGGGGCGGCACGGCAGTGTAGTGGTTAGCGCTGTCGCCTCACAGCAAGAAGGTCCGGGTTCGAGCCCCGTGGCTGGCGAGGGCCTTTCTGTGTGGAGTTTGCATGTTCTCCCCGTGTCCGCGTGGGTTTCCTCCGGGTGCTCCGGTTTCCCCCACAGTCCAAAGACATGCAGGTTAGGTTAATTGGTGACTCTAAATTGACCGTAGGTGTGAATGCGAGTGTGAATGGTTGTCTGTGTCTATGTGTCAGCCCTGTGATGACCTGGCAACTTGTCCAGGGTGTACCCCGCCTTTCGCCCGTAGTCAGCTGGGATAGGCTCCAGCTTGCCTGCGACCCTGTAGAAGGATAAAGTGGCTAGAGATAATGAGATGAGATGAGATAAATGCTGGTCATCAGATGAAAAAAAAATTTAGTAGCATTATTTGATTCTTTCTTAAAGAACAATTTCAACTCCTAGCAGGTAAAGAGACCGTTTAACAACTTTGATGTAACTAGTGAGCTTGACATTACAATATAACTCTAAACACAATTCCACACATCAGAAAAAGTAAAAAATAGCATTTTAGGAACATACATTAGCATTTAAATGAAATCTCAGTGTTCTCCCCAGAATTAAAATAAAGCCCTAACTTTTGGGTGGCCGCATTTTGAAAAAAATGGAGCCCATTTGGTGGCATCTGGTGACTTTTAGGAGGATTTTATGGTGGTACTGACACGGTCACTTTTTACTGTTGACATGGTTGAAAAGGTTGCTACAACAAGTGGAGGTCTGTGACGCTGTAGTTTGCAGCATGGGGTTCACATGACCAATAAATCAAGTCATCATCTGACAACAATGTATTATATAATAATCCTGTTTTATTTTCTGAACCACTGCCACAACACCACTACTCAAATTTTAAATTAGTTCTGTTGCAGTTAAAAAATAAAATAAAATAAAAACCTCCTGCGGGGTGGCATGGTGGTGTAGTGGTTAGCGCTGTCGCCTCACAGCAAGAAGGTCCGGGTTCGAGCCCTGTGGCCGGCGAGGGCCTTTCTGTGCGGAGTTTGCATGTTCTCCCCGTGTCCGCGTGGGTTTCCTCCGGGTGCTCCGGTTTCCCCCACAGTCCAAAGACATGCAGGTTAGGTTAACTGGTGACTCTAAATTGACCGTAGGTGTGAATGTGAGTGTGAATGGTTGTCTGTGTCTATGTGTCAGCCCTGTGATGACCTGGCGACTTGTCCAGGGTGTACCCCGCCTTTCGCCCGTAGTCAGCTGGGATAGGCTCCAGCTTGCCTGCGACCCTGTAGAACAGGATAAAGCGGCTAGAGATAATGAGATGAGATGAGAAAAACCTCCTGCAGACTGCATTTACTGCACAAATGGCACAATCTTGAGTAGCACCTTTATACTTAGGCCTACTTAATACTTCAAACACCTTTAAGCACCTGGACATCTTCAGTTTCAGACAGATCTCCTGTGTCAACAACGTCTTCGGTTTCACTTCTTTTCCTCTTCTCTTTCTGGCTCTTCTGTCCTACCCTCACTTAGCTGTCGAAAATACGACACTGTGGGGTGCTGAGCGCCATTCACACCTCTTTTCGGCATGACTGAAACATGGAGACGTATACCCACCACACAAAAACCATAAACCATGATCTCGCTGTGCATTGAAGCATCATGGTACCAGCGCAGCAGCAAAGTGATTGAGGGCGTTTGTTGTGATTGGGTATTTCCCAGGGGTATTTCCTGTCTGCCTGAGTGCATCATGGCAGCAAACCAGCCCAAAACCCACTGATTTTCCTTCAAAATATGCCCCAAACATCGCAAGGTAGGAATCTGACATGATTTTTTTCAATGAGTGTCAGAGCAAATAAAATAGTGTGTTGGCAAATTTAAAGCATGTCGGCATGAAATTAAAGCGTGTCGGCCCTGACACGCAAAAGCGCTCTGGGGAGAACAATGAAATATCTTGGATTTAAAAGTAATGGAGCAAATGGTGTTGAATAGACCCTGTGGATATGTCAATTTAATACAAAGGCTTCTGAAACAACTTAAAAAGTCTGTTAATCTTCATTTTTAATGGTTAGTTCTTAAACAATACGTATCCAGAAGGACCAGCTGAAAGCCATTTTTAGATATTTGGACAGTTACTTAACAAGTACATAAATAAACCAACCTATTTGCTCATAATTTGGTTGTTGCCGCCCACTAGCTAATTCTCACCCTCTTATCACACAAAAGTTACCGACCAGGAAGGCTGGGGAACCATTATTCCTCTGAAATATGAGAAGTCAACTAATGGATCTTTTTCAGATTGCTGTCATGCCACGTCACAGTGCAGCTGAACATACTCAGAGGAAAGTGCTATCCACCCTCTTTCGCATACATTACATTAATGGCATTTAGCAGACGCTCTTATCCAGAGCGACATAAAGTGTACAATATACTCAGAGCAGCCTGGGGAGCAGTTAGGAGTTAGGGCCTCTGCATGCTCTTGCGACAAGGCTTTCGCAGATAGCTTTTCGCAGACAGTTGTAATTTATCGTTGAGCGGGGAGTAATAGGCGTGCACGATGTTATTCACTGCCACAACGCAAGGGGGCGCGAAGTCGCAAAATCGCTAGGAGTAGTTGGTGGGTGTGGTTAGTGGAGTGTTTATCCTCCGGTTACTTATAATGACTAGAACTGGAGTCGTATAGATGTACGTACTTCCTCACTTCCTCGATCAACCGCTCTTCATGCTGCTCCATCTTTGCTCGTGTTTTTAAAAATGGCGGTCGTGAAAACAAAACAAACCGGGAAAGTAGGGAAGCGGAAGTGCGTGTACAGCAGATGTAGAGTGGACCAATCAGAGCCCTCTTGTCTGCGACGCTGTCTGCGAGGCTGTCTGCGGTGGTCACAATTTTTGGGAGGTACACGCAGAGTGTCTGCGAAGGGGGGGGGGCTACGCAGATGCCATCTGTGACGCCATCTGCGAGGACTGGGTTGTCAGCATAAATTGGCCTTTAGGTGCCTTGCTCAAGGGCACTTGAGTCCCTTGGTCCAGGGAATCAAACTGGCAACCTTTTGGTCCCAAAGCTGCTTCTCTAACCATGGTTTCAGAGACACCAGAGAACCCAGCCAATTTTTATTCTCTTCTCTTGGAAAGCAGGATGTTGTGACATCATTGGGCTTTCCCAAACAATAGGGTATATTTCTTTTGTCCCACTTGGAGTAACAATGCCAGCAGCACTTACTGTGCGGGAAGCGTCTATCCGTTTACATAGTCTCTCATCTCATTATCTCTAGCCGCTTTATCCTTCTACAGGGTCGCAGGCAAGCTGGAGCCTATCCCAGCTGACTACGGGCGAAAGGCGGGGTACACCCTGGACAAGTCGCCAGGTCATCACAGGGCTGACACATAGACACAGACAACCATTCACACTCACATTCACACCTACGGTCAATTTAGAGTCACCAGTTAACCTAACCTGCATGTCTTTGGACTGTGGGGGAAACCGGAGCACCCAGAGGAAACCCACGCGGACACGGGGAGAACATACAAACTCCACACAGAAAGGCCCTCGCCGGCCCCGGGGCTCGAACCCAGGGCCTTCTTGCTGTGAGGCGACAGCGCTAACCACTACACCACCGTGCCGCCCTCCGTTTACATAGTAAATTGCAAATTTTCGATTGCCATGTACTAACATAAAAAGTATGTTCAGCTTTACAAGAGTTGGGTATTTTATAGGAAAACCCCCCTGAATTTTCAGAATATGCACTCAGATTTGCACGATATGAATTACTTTTGACACGGCAATCTTTTTTCTGAATGTTGACGGTGAAACCACTGGACACAGCCATGTTGGATTTTGGTCAAAAGCTGATGATGTGCCACCCCTGTGACATTAGACTCTAGCTCACTTTCTATTGGTCGACACTGGCTGAAATCGATACCAGAGGTAGGGAACAATCGTGATCCCTGGTGGGCCTTTTTGCAGTAATTTGGGTCAAACCGGAAGCCGACCAGAGACGGCAGAAGTTCTAATTACAGTCAATAGATGTATATCCTTCTACAGAAAACAATAAACATATTGGATTCTGGGGGATAGAGAAAAAAAGAGAAGGTTCAGGGATGTTAATCATATTGTTTTGAAGAAGCCACATTTGATTAGAAACATGTAATACATAGCGCTTTTGAGCGCCACCCTCTGAACAGTAACATGTGGAACTGTGCCACCACCTTTTGCCTTGTTGTACCATCGCATGCAATGTGTGTTTGTATGCCAATTAGGCGAGTTACAGAGAACAGAATACAGTCAGAGAGCACAGATTTAATACTTTAAAAGGAATCTGTGTAGATTGTTTTCCTTAATGATTTTTAGTTGGGTTTGAATGATTTGGTACAGTGACCAGCAAAGTACCTACAATCAACAGTTCTGGTCATGCCATTGTTCAGTTGTTGAAATTGATTTGAGTAGTTTACACTATCTCACTATGCAAATAATGCAATTAAATTTCAAAATAAATAAATAAATACTGGAGCAAGAGGTTATTTTTAAACTCTGAGCAATTGATAGAGGTTTTGGGTGCAAGAATTGCTCCTGAAGGTGCTTTACTTTACTTTCTCAAGATGAATGTATATATTGCTGGAAGCGGCCAAATAAGGCTGACGGAAAAAAAATTTCAAAAATTTGAAAAATTCAAACAGCTGTAACTTCTGTTCTATTTAACCTAGGGGAAAAATAAAACCAGTTTTCAATTCAGACCTTCATACCCTTTCTTTTGATATGCCACACGCCTTGATCACAACTAGATTTAAAAATGGCCTGTCATTGCTACTTGGAGCTCCCTTAAAGGAACAGTCCACCGTACTTCCATAATGAAATATGCTCTTATCTGAATTGAGACAAGCTGCTCCGTACCTCTCCGAGCTTTGCGCAACCTCCCAGTCAGACGCAGTCAGACGCGCTGTCATTCCTGTTAGCAATGTAGCTAGGCTCAGTATGGCCAATGGTATTTTTTGGGGCTGTAGTTAGATGCGACCAAACTCTTCCGCGTTTTTCCTGTTTACATAGGTTTATATGACCAGTGATATGAAACAAGTTCAGTTATACAAATTGAAACGTAGCGATTTTCTATGCTACGGAAAGTCCGCACTATAATGACAGGCGTACTAACACCTTCTGCGCGCTTCGGCAGCGGATTGATATCTGAGCTCCGTATCAATTAGGGGTGGGTATTGCCAAGGACCTCACGATACGATACGCATCACGATACTTGAGTCACGATACGATACTGCGATATATTGCGATATTCTACATAGTTCACTGAAAAATGTAAACGCATTATGCATCTTAAAATCCGAGTTGTATGTACATCAGATGATAGTGATAATTCATGGGACAAACTGAGTCAAAACAATGTAATTCTAATTATCCATGCCATTTTATTGTAACTATACAAGCGCAAGTTACAACATATTTGCAGGAACAACACACTGTCTGGAACACAGTGAAAAGTGCAGTGGGCATCTTAGTCTCCCTGAGCACGATTATGAAACAAAGTGCAGTGTGGGTCAGTGTCCACACACTGAAACTGAATTGAAACCTCAGTGAATCACGTTTCTTCTGAACTTTGAGTAAATACTCAAAATAAAATGCAGTGTCTCACACACACTAAAATTGAAAATGCAAAATAAAGTGCAGCTTCTTGCCTTTGGTCTTAAATGACAAAATTAAGTTCACAGTTACAGTAAGTCACACATCACTGAAGTAGATGGGAGGACTTTGGCGCTGTCCAGTGTAGTTTGCTTCGGGTTGGGTTTCGGTGGCTCCGGCTGAGCTAATATGTCGGGGTGGTGTCGTGCTAAGTAAGTTCGCAAGTTTGTTGTGTTACCTGAATATCTAATTGGAGTGAAACAGGTTTTGCAAAGTGAGTACTCTTTGTCCAGCTCACTGTTTTTTTTCTCCTTTCCTTTGGAATCCAAAGTGCCTCCAAACATCTGCCTTAAAGTTCGGCGGCGTCTCTAGGTTTACGTTAACAGCCATGCTTGCTTGTTTTTTTTTCCCTCACTGCAACCACCAGGAAAAAAAGAGAAGACGAAGAGTGCCTTGCAGTGAGGTAGCAGCACAGCGACACCTTGCGGAGCGGAGGTGCGGAAGTCGTACTGGATTTACAACCCGTCTGAAACATGATTTATTATTTGAAAAAATATCGATATTCAAATTTTGAGTATCGATATTGAATCGGAAGACAAAGTATCGCGATATATCGCCGTATCGATAATTTTGCCCACCCCTAGTATCAATGCACTGCCGAAGCGCGCAGAAGGTGTTAGTACACCTGTCATTATAGTGCGGACTTTCCATAGCATAAAAAATCGCTACGTTTCAATTTGTGTAACTGAACTTGTTTCATATCACTGGTCATATAAACCTATGTAAACAGGAAAAACGCGGAAGAGTTTGGTCGCATCTAACTACAGCCCCAAAAAATACCATTGGCCATGCTGAGCCTAGCTACATTGCTAACAGGAGTGACAGCGCGTCTGACTGCCTCTGACTGACTGGGAGGTCGCGCAAAGCTCGGAGAGGTACGGAGCAGCTCGTCTCAATTCAGATAAGAGCATATTTCATTATGGAAGCACGGTGGACTGTTCCTTTAACCCTCAAATGCTAAACTCCACTAAATTACTTTATCCACTAATTGCAATTTGTGTTACATATAAAAAGCATATAAATGTTGATTGAGGATATGCCTTGCGCTTCTTAAACTCCACTGAATCTAATGAGAATGTAAGTCCTGCTACACTGCAAAAAATGATATCTTAGCAAGTGAAAATATCTTGAAAATAGTTGAAACGATCTAGCATTTCTTATTCGAAGAAAACAAGACACCAATTTTGAGATTATTAAACCTAGTTCTAGATTGCAACAGACTTATTCTAAGATGTCTTACCAAGTGTAATTATCTTACTGCACTGGCAGATTATTTCACTTGATTATAGTCTAAATGTTCTCAAATTTATGTTTTTCCTTATATTAGGATGGCTAGTTTTTGCAGTGTAGTGCTTGATTGCCCCCATGTGCATGATTCTTATGAATGTGATTTTATCGAATATTTTTATGGTTCATTGGTAGCTGCATACAATTTATGGAACAAAAGGTCAAAGACAAAAATGTGGACTAGCATTTTTTTTTTTAAGTTTTACACACACACACACACACACACACACACACACACACACACACACACACACACACACACACACACACTCCCGACTCCAGTTAATTATAGTGAGTCATGTTTAAAGCAGAAAACTTCACTAACAACTGAAAATAGGAGCAGCTCAAAAAAAAAAAAAAAGTGACTTTGATATTGTTTTTAACTCAACATGCAGTCTTACATATTAGACAATGAAAAAAAAAATGGGTGGAGCGCCATGATTAATTTCAAATAACCTTTTGCTCTGGATATAACAACAACAACAACAAGATTTTCCCTGTCCAAACTAAAATATTTACGATTGTATCCTGAAATTCTCTGTATGTCATAGATAAAAGCTGAGTAGATTAGATTCGGTATCTAGTGCATTTACAGTAATTGAAAGAGAATGTTGCACGCACGCACACACACACACACACACACACACACACACACACACACACACACACACACACACACAGCTGAACTGTAAAGTTAAAGCTGAGAACAAAGCAAATAGCCAACAGAAAATTACATTTCTTAACGTGACCGTGCAGCGTGTAAATCTGTAAATCATATGCCTTAACATGCAAGACGACTTCTTCGAATCACTGCTCTGAAGAATTTTCCTCTGGGATATATGAGAGAGTTTACATGTGTGTGTTTATATTACTCCGGAGAATATCAAGGACGTGGCCTGTTTTCTTTTTGCTGCTCAGTAGAATAACTTTATTCAAAAGAGAGAGAGAGAAAGAAGATAGCTGTATCCAAGCAATGGCACAGCTTTGTGTACCCGTGTTAGCTTTTTTCTTTTTATCGTGAACTAATAGGCCACATTATCGTCACAAAAGCTGTAGCTTTTATTTGATTTTGTGCTCTTGTTAAAAGATCATGATGGAGAACGTTCATCTTGTGGTTGAGGATGAAGATCTGTATTCAGGTTACAGTGACTACAATCCTACATTCGACTCGGATGAGCTGGACAATGATATTGGCTTTCAGCAAGCTGTGAGGACGAGTCATGGCAGATGACCACCTACGACTGCAAAATTTCCTGGCAATGCTGTTGGTGGAAGACCCATAGGAACGTCTTTTGGCCTACGGACAACTGTGGGTTCATCAATGGGAAGGCTGGGGCAGTGCAGGATAGGGCTGCCTGTCCCATGACTGCAATGCAAGCAGCAGGATACTCATCCTCTGAGTAGACGGCTCTACTTTTGATCCATTTGGACAATCAAGAGGGCCAGCTCCTCCGTTAGAAGAAAAAATAAATAAATAAAGACACGCCAGAAGAGAAGATTAAGATATTGGAAAGGAAAGTGAATGACTTGATCGAGGAGAGCTGTATGGCCCATGCAAATGTTGAGTTACAGCTGGCTCTAGAAAAAGCCAAAGAAGCTGGTAGAAAAGAAGGCGTGTTGCTGAGACAAAGAGAGCAAACTGGCACTTATATCAATCTGGATTTAACCGATTCAGCGCTGTTTAATTTGTCAAATCAGGATGCTAACAATGACACGAACACAGAAGCCTTGAACACTTACCAGGTCGTTGTGAAGAACAAGATGTTCAACAATGCAGGCCAACTGAAATTGAACATAGCTAATATCTACTTTAAACAGAAGAACTACCCCATGGCAATTAAATTTTATCGTATGGTTTTGGATTGAATTTCTAATGTGCACACAGATGTTTATCCTTCGTTTCGAAGGTGATCATGTCCACTGGTCAGATTGAAGTCAATCTGGTGTGGACCCGAAAATGGCTGATGAGACCAATCCGGCCGAGGAACCCTCTCCCACAGGTAGGGCACCAGTGGGTGGGTGGGGCACAGGGGGTACTGGATGCTCTTGCCTTGTGAAGTTGATGCTTCGCAACAGCCATGGAGGTGTGCTGTTCTTCTGCTGCTTTGGCTCCTTGCCAGATGAGACCGCACCAGGCTGGTCGGTCTGCTGCCAGAGACTCCCAGGACTCAATGTCAGATGAGAAATCTTTCAAGGAGACTTTCAGATTGTCCTTAAAGCGCTTTCTCTGGCCACCGACAGAGCACTTGCTGTGGCTGTACACATGGATATGAGGATTAAGATTATGCAGAACATTGGTATTGCATTCGTATGCATGGGCCAGTACTTGGATGCCATAACCTCCTTTGAACGCATTATGAGTGAGCCCCAACATAAAGACAGGCTTCAACCTAATTCTATGCTACTATGCCATTGGAGACTAGCCTGGGAAATCCCATGCTGTTTTGCACAATCGTTCCGATCTGAAAAAAACTTTCGATCAAGCTGGACGGAGGGTCTAGCTTCTCTCATATTTGTCTTGCACAAACGGCAGTAATCGTTCGGTGCCATTGTTTTCCTATTTTTGTTTTGCCTTCTCTTTCTCTTTCCTTCTCTTCTTCGCCTCTTCGTCACTCTAACTACGTCACCGGATACAACTGCCATGATTGGCCATGGGCTACGTATACGCCAAATGATAGACATTCGCAACGTCCAATAAACGGCCGTTGACAATCGTAAACCACACCTCCCCTACGAGAAATTCAATAGGCGGATTCCAGACCATATTCCACTTGTGATATGGTCTGGTGTTAACCAGACTAATTGGAGACAGTAAAATGATGAAAAAATCTTTCCAGAAACTAGGCACTGCAACTGGGCATTGATGAGGAAGAGAAGTATATCCCTTCAAATGATGACCCCATACAAGCTTACTGACTGAAGCCATCAAAAACGATCAGCTTTTGAAGCTACGTTTACATTAGACCATATCTGTCTCGTTTTCTTCGCGGATGCACTGTCCGTTTACATTAAACCGCCTGGAAACGCCGGGAAACGGGAATCCGCCAGCGTCCACGTATTCAATCCAGATCGTGTCAGCTCCGGTGCTGTGTAAACATTCAGAATACGTGGATACGCTGTGCTGAGCTCTAGCTGGCATCTCATTGGACAACGTCACTGTGACATCCACCTTCCTGATTCGCTGGCGTTGGTCATGCGACGCGACTGCTGAAAAACGGCGCGGACTTCCGCCTTGTATCACCTTTCATTAAAGAGTATAAAAGTATGAAAATACTGCAAATACTGATGCAAATACTGCCCATTGTGTAGTTATGATTGTCTTTAGGCTTGCCATCCTTCCACTTGTAAGTGGTAAGTGATGTGCGCGGGGATCACACACACAGCGGCTCAGTCCCGAATCACTGCTTGTTCACTTCACTCGCGCGCTCTGTGAGCTGCGCAAGGCCGGAGTGCGCACCCTCCAGAGGGCACTCGCTGTTCAGGGCGGAGTGATTTGGAGCGCAGGATGCCTGCGGAGCCGAGCGTATCCGTGTATTGGTATTGCTGTGTGCACGCAAATCGTGTATTGTTGTTGCAGTGTGCACACTAATCGTTTTAAAAACGTTAATCTGATGATCCGCTGATACGGTCTAATGTAAACATGGGCTGAGTGAGAGAAAAGCTCTAGCTGAGAAGTACATCAAGACTTCAGCAAAGCTTATTGCTCCAGCCATTGAGTCCACTTTTTCAGCTGGTTTTGACTGGTGTGTAGATACGGTTAAAGGTTCACAGTATGTGGAGCTGGCCAATGAGCTAAAGATTAACAAAGCTACCACCTACCTGAGACAGAGGAACTTTAACCAGGCAGTGGACACGTTGAAAGTCTTTGAGAAGGGCAGTTGGGTGAAGAGTGCTGCTGCTATCAGCCTTTCCTTTCTCTACTTCTTGGAGAAGGATTTTGACCAAGCTGATCACTATGCTGAATTGGCCATGAATGCTGACCACTACAATCCTGCTGCCCTCATTAATAAAGGCAACACAGTGTTTATGAAGCAGAACTATGAGAAAGCAGCAGAGTTTTATAAACAAGCACTGCGGAACGATTCATCCTGCACAGAAGCTCTTTACATTACATTAATGGCATTTAGCAGATGCTCTTATCCAGAACGACATACAACATACCGTATGCAGAGCAGCCCAGGGAACAGTTGGAGGTTAGATACCTTGCTCAAGGGCACTTCAGCCATTCATGCTAGTCCAGGGAATCGAACCAGCAACTTGTTGGTCCCAAAGCTGCTTATCTAACCATTAGGCCATAATTTAGGGTTGACCGATAAGGAACTGGGGTGGCAGGAAGAAGCCCTCGACTGCTACCTGAAGTTCCATGCCATCCTTAGGAACAGCATTCAAGTTATGTATCAGCTGGCCAGCCTATATGAGATGTTGGAGGATCCTCACAGGGCTATTGAGTGGCTCATGCAGCTGATCATTGTCACTCCCACTGACCCTCATGTACTGGCCAAACTGGGAGAGTTACATGACAATGAAGGTGACAAGTTACAAGCCTTCCACTACTACTGAGCCCTTCAGATACTTTCTGTCAAAATGGTTGAAAGCATGTTATATTGATACAGTTTTGTGAAAAGGCAATTCAGTATTTTGAAAGTGTGACACTCATTCAGCCAAATCTTGATGTATGGCAGATGATGGTGGCAAGCTGTTACAGGAGAAGTGGAAATTATCAGCAAGCACTTGAGACCTATAAGGACATCCATCCATCCATTATCCGTAACCGCTTATCCTGTTCTACAGGGTCGCAGGCAAGCTGGAGCCTATCCCAGTTGACTATGGGCGAGAGGTGCGGTAAACCTTGGACAAGTCACCAGATCATCACAGGTCTGACACAGAGACAAACAACCATTCACATTCACACCTACGGTCAATTTAGAGTCACCAGTTAACCTAACCTGCATGTCTTTGGACTGTGGGGGAAACTGGAGCACCCGGAGGAAACCCACGCGGACACGGGGAGAACATGCAAACACCGCACAGAAAGGCCCCCGTCGGCCACGGGGCTCAAACCCAGAACCTTCTCACTGTGAGGTGACAATGCTAACTACTACACCACCATGCCCCCCCCCATAAGGACATTCACTGCAAATTTCCTGAAAACGCAGAATGTCTTCGATACCTTGTGAGGCTGTGCACAGACAAAGGAAAAAGTTAAAGGAAAAGTGGCGATTAAAATGTAATTATTGAGTAGCTCTTGATACTACTGTGCAATGTGCAAGAAAATTAAGGTACAGTTGTTAATTGAGTTTAGTGGACAAGCGCAGGTCGCTAATGATTGGTTAAAAACAGAGTGCTTTAAATTTTCCCTCCTGAAGGTCTAAACCCTGTCCCCATTTCCCTCGAGTGATTTTCCCTTCAAAATTTGCACTGACCAATGACAAAAATTCTCCTAATGTGCAAAATGTCAGGGATTAAGAGAGTGCAGTGGCTCAGAAAGACAGGCACACATTCGTACATGTAAATTAACCACTAAGGTGAGGACTGAAAAAAAGTTTTTCACAAAAATGATCATTATGATGATAATTAAGGTCAGTAGCCTCGATTTTAAGCAATAATTTTGTGAGCAGGCGGCACGGTGGTGTAGTGATTAGCGCTGTCACCTCACAGCAAGAAGGTCCGGGTTCAAGCCCCCTGGCCGTCGAGGGCCTTTCTGTGTGGAGTTTGCATGTTCTCCCCGTGTCCGCGTGGGTTTCCTCCGGGTGCTCCGGTTTCCCCCACAGTCCAAAGACATGCAGGTTAGGTTAACTGGTGACTCTAAATTGCCCGTAGGTGTGAATGTGAGTGTGAATGGTTGTCTGTGTCTATGTGTCAGCCCTGTGATGACCTGGCGACTTGTCCAGGGTGTACCCTGCCTTTCGCCCATAGTCAGCTGGGATAGGCTCCAGCTTGCCTGCGACCCTGTAGAACAGGATAAAGCTGCTAGAGATAATGAGATGAATTTTGTGAGCAATTGTGCGGGCAAAGGTCCTCACAACCAAAAAGGTTCTCACAAGAAAGGTGGGATGTCAATATCTGGTCCACACAAAGGGGGAAATACGAACACACACACACACACACACACACACACAAAATTCCATTAGAAGCAGCATATAGCCTGAGTGAGAGAAAAAACAGCTGTAACAACTGACAGATAGAATGCGAAATGGTTATGTTTTTGTAGTCTCATCTCATCTCATCATCTCTAGCAGCTTTATCCTGTTCTACAGGGTCGCAGGCAAGCTGGAGCCTATCCCAGCTGACTACGGGTGAAAGGCGGGGTACGACCTGGCGACTTGTCCAGGTCATCACAGGGCTGACACATAGACACAGACAACCATTCACACTCACATTCACACCTACGGTCAATTTAGAGTCACCAGTTAACCTAACCTGCATGTCTTTGGACTGTGGGGGAAACCGGAGCACCCGGAGGAAACCCACGCGGACACGGGGAGAACATGCAAACTCCGCACAGAAAGGCCCTCGCCGGCCACTGGGCTCGAACCCGGACCTTCTTGCTGTGAGGCGACAGTGCTCATCACTACACCACCGTGCCACCCGCTGTTTTTGTAGTATGGATTTATTTTGCTTTGTTATGGGTGGCATGGCGGTGTAGTGGTTAGCACTGTTGCCTCACAGCAAGAAGGTTCCAGGTTCGAGCCTCATGGCCGACAGGGGCCTGTCTGTGTGGAGTTTGCATGTTCTCCCTGTGTCTGCGTGGGTTTCCGCCAGGTGCTCTGGTTTCCTCCCAAAGACATGCAGGTTAGGTAATAACTTTTTACCCAGCCACTGGGGTTGCACAAGCCAGTGCCTACTTGGTGCTGGTCCCAAGGCTGGCTAGATTGGGGAGGGTTGTGTCAGGAAGGGCATCCGGTATTTAAAACAAACAAACAAACAAACAAAAAAAACTATGCCAAATCAGTTGGGGCTTGTCACAAGATCTGGCAAGACAGATGGATATTTGAATGCTGCCCAAATTAGGGCTGAAAATTGCCCATGGTGTAGGTGAATAGTTTTGTTTCACAGAACCGACAAAACGTCATTCAGATATCATTATATCATCCATCCATTATCTGTAACCGCTTATCCTGCACTGGGTCATGGGCAAGCTGGAGCCTATCCCAGCTGACTATGGGTGAGAGGCGGGGTACAGCCTGGACATGTTGCCAGATCATTGCAGGGCTGACACATAGAGACACACACAACCATTCACACTCACATTCACACCTACCGTCAATTTAGGGCCACCAATTAACCTAACCTGCATGTCTTTGGACTGTGAGGGTGTAGACACGGCTTTTCAGTTGCGGCTTCTTGGAGCAGTGATAGTACTACAGACAACATGCGTGTAAAAATAAAAAGAGTGGTTTATTTTCCAAATAACTCAAAACAAGCTCTCCATCATAGACGCGGACACACGGTTGAAAACTGTTTGCACTTCACCGCCCACCTTGCTACAACTGGGCTGGCTCTATATCACATGTTAACCAGACGTCTATCGATCTTTCAATTAGTCTGCCAGACAATTGGCTATGACATGGTAATCACGTTCATCACCAAACTAAACGTGGCAACGTATTCACTGTTCACAACTTTAAACCATGAATCTAGTATTTCACTAACAAATTGTATTGCATTGGAATCTTATCAACAGAAATAATTTAAATAAATTCATAAACTTAGAGTTCAAAAACGGCTCCAACAGCGGGAAACCAGAGCACCCGGAGGAAACCCACGCAGACACGGGGAGAACATGTAAACTCCACACAGAAAGGCCCTCTTCGGCCACTGGGCTCGAACCCAGAACCTTCTTGCTGTGAGGCGACAGTGCTAACCACTACACCACCCATTATATCATTAACATCTTAAATACTATATTATTAATTGTGTACAAACACAAGATTTTGATCCCTCAAACATGACAGTGATGTTGTGTTAAGGAATATAACACAATTTTATAATGCAACTAATGCAAAGTCATGCGTATAGCCTTATGATATAAACCTGGCATGAAATGAAAATTTACGACACAGATTTACGAGTGTATATTTCTCACTGGGGGGGCGACACGGTGGTGTAGTGGTTAGCACTGTCGCCTCACAGCAAGAAGGTCCTGGGTTCGAGCCCCGTGGCCGATGAGGGCATTTCTGTGTGGAGTTTGCATGTTCTCCCCGTGTCCACGTGGGTTTCCTCCGGGTGCTCCAGTTTCCCCCACAGTCCAAAGACATGCAGGTTAGGTTAACTGGCGACTCTAAATTGACCGTAGGTGTGAATGTGAGTGTGAATGGTTCTGTGTCTTTGTGTGGGCCCTGCGATAACCTGGCGACTTGTCCAGGGCGTACCCTGCCTCTCGTTCATAGTCAGCTGGGATAGGCTCCAGCTTGCCTACAACCCTGTACAGGATAAGCGGCTACAGATAATGGATGGATGGAAGAATATTTCACACTGGCTGTTAGGATATGACACCATAACTCAGGCCCCACCCAAGCCTATTTTACCCAGCCTGACCAACAGCAAACGTGGAACAGATCCACGAGGACAGCAGGAGCAAAGGACACATGTGGCTGCCAGCAGCGTGGCCTCTCTGCTAATACACAGAGACAGACTGACAGCCCATCACTGTCTCCTCGAAACTGCTCAGACAGCCACTGGAGAGTAGAACGAAAAGCAGCTGATACACTGACAGATCTTTTGGAACTACAGCAAGTAATTTTTCTCTGAGAGCGAGATCAAGAATAAGAAAATATAAAACCACACACACACACACACACACACACACACACACGTTCAAGACTTAAAAGGTCAAGAGAGGTTACGTAACATTCCCCATAGCACGCACCCATGCTCAGTCATGTACACACACACACACACACACACACACAAAGGTTGGCTCACCAGCTGCAGCATGTCATAGACAGATTCAGAGGAGCGCTTGGAGCTCCTGTTCCTCCGCAGCACAGACATGCTAATCCGAACGTATATGGGGTCACAACAGAACGACCCCTCAAAGAAGGACCAAACCCAGCTCCACCTTAGGCTTATCTCCTCACGAGAGCTGCTCAAGCGTGAGAATGAGACTCGTTGCTCTGATGAGACATGAAAGCCTGCCTTCTTCTTTAGTTCAGTGCCTTATCAGCAAAACGCTTTCTTCCCTACATCCCTTCCTCTCTCGCTTTGGCTCGTCTGTTCTCTGGATAGATTGAACAAGTGGCTGTGTTCGAGAGAGGGAGAGAGAGAGAGAGCGGGTGAGAGAATAATAACAATAATAATCCCATCTGGAGCAGGATGAGAGGGACAGGAAGGGAGGGGTAAAAGGCAGGAGAAGCTCAGCAGCGGCATGTCACTCGCCCCCACTTGCCCAGCAATGCACAGCTTATTGCTGCAAAAACACCAGTAATACTTCTGGTCACCATCAACAATAAGCTCAACAACAAGAGATCAGTGCGTGACTGTCGGATGCTCATTGATTCACTCCGACTTATCTTTTCTCCAGAAAGTGAGCGTCAATGAATTCCAGTGCGATTACTGTATATTGTAAATCAAGTGCTGTGAGTCTTGACATGCTCAAGTAACACCTTTATCGAGTGAGTTATGAATTGAATGTGTCCATGTACAACAGAGCTGTGCGTGGCACAAAAACAGGTTATACAAAGTAACAAGGTCTCCAGCATACAGAAGTAAGAAATTTCAAGAAAGGGCACTACGATCCAGAGACCCTCTTTGCAACGCTGTACAAAAACAACCAAAAGCAGTTCGAAAAAAAGTCGCAAATAAATTAGCATCTTTTAAACATGAACTGAAGCATGGTGATGATGATTATAGCCATTAGTTAAGGCAATGCAGAAAAATTGGCACACGCTACAAGTGCAACTGAAACTTTTGATCAGAAACCATATAAAAAGTGACAATCAAAAGTGCAAAATGGAAGGAAAAAAAAAATCCAGTAAGGTGGCCAAAACACAAACACTCAACTGAATATGAGCCATACCTCCATCCATGCACGTAGTACCAGCAATAAGTTCAAGGAAAACAATCAAAAGATGATGAAAAGGAGAATAAAATAAAGAGCGGTTGAAAGTATGAGAGCGAGAACGAAGCGAGCCCAAACGTGTTCGCGGGCTCTTGTGCTGCCAAAGGAATCTGAACTAGGATGGTTTTGTAGGTGTAGTTTTATACTCCAAAGTTCCCACCTCCTGACTTACACACACACACACACACACACACACACACACACACACACACACACACACACACTTAAGCAAAACTTGTCTGATAAGACAAGTGACTCAAGGGACAGGAAGACAAACACCTCCCAAGACAGCAGGGATGTCCTCTTATCACTTACTTCCATTTAAACCCTACGGTATATTACTAGAACAACAAACCTCTGCCCCCTGCCACAGATTCTGCTCGCAAACACCCCTTCAACATCTGACATGTCATCCTCACAGTCCCACACACACACACACACACACACACACACACATATACATACATCTCATCGTTCATTAACCAGGGCTTTGAACCAGAATTTTTTTCCTATTGGTTCGTTCCGAACAGAAACGGAATTTTAACGTTTCCGGTTTTGGGTTCCACCATTAAATAGACGTTCCCGAACCGGTTAGAACAAAAAAATTTCGTTCCCGGAACGGTTAATTACGTTCCCTGTCAGCTGTTTAACAAATGGCTATAAAATTATGTCTCTGTCTCATCCAGCTTAAGCCAAATGTAGGCTAATTCTATTACAGCCTTCATTAAATAAGATAAGAAATAATTCAAAACAATTATTATTTCAAATGTTGGCGATTTGGATTCTCAGTATGTCTTCCCATCTACACAAACAGAAAAAGTGCCAAAAATGAAAGAGAATTCGTTTAGTGCGTTACCAAAGGCTAGTCAGGCCCTATGCATTGATAGGCTAACAGAGGTTAACGTCATTTAATGTTCGCGAGCCTCTCATTAACGTGGACAAATATATTGATATCGTGTTTGAAATTGACGTTTTTGAATAACGATAGACTGCAATATTTACCTCTTATTTAAGATGTGGAGACGTGATAGTAGTCCACCCTCCCGCTCTCTCCATTCAGTCAGCGAACGTCACACAGGAAGTGAACCCCAGCGGGTCATAGAAACTTGCGCAGGAGAAGAATGACTTTTTTTATTTGTAGGCTACGGAAACTTTGAGGAACGAAATAAAAACTGGTATTAACTGGTTACCATTATTTTTAATAAGCGTTTCTGTTCCGGAGCATAAAAAATAATAAAGTTTCTGGTTTCATTTCTGTTCCATGTGAAATAGAAAAAGTTCCCGGTTTTCGTTCCTTGAACCGGTTCAAAGCCCTGCCATTAACACACTGAACTCAGGGACCGCACATCTCACTTTACCTCGCCGATTTGCACTATTCCACACTACCTCACCTTAACAGCTGCTAGTTTGTTTATTCTGCTTATTTCATGTTTACCTGCTATACCTCAAGTGCCCTTGACTGTTTGGTTATTTGTACCAATTTATGTGTGTGTGTATGAGTGTTTAGTTAATATCTAGAGTGTTTATACTGTTTATATTGTCTGTTTGAGTGTTTAGTCTGTCTTGTTCTTATCTAGTGTTTATACTGTTTATTTATACTGTTTATATTGTTTGAGTGTTTAGTCTGTATAGTTCCTATCTAGAGTGTTTATATTGTTTGTTGTTCAATTATTCTATTTTTATTTATTGCATTGCCAGTTTGCACCGTGGGTCAGAGAGGACTGATATTTCATCTGTGCTGTATGTCGAGCATGTATAGCATATTTGACAATAAAGTTGACTTGACTTGAAAAAAAAAAAAAAACATGCTTGACAAAAGAACCGAGCTGTAAACAAGACCCGCAAAAATTTACTGATCATTGTTCTGTTCATGGGCGGCACGGTGGTGTAGTGGTTAGCGCTGTCGCCTCACAGCAAGAAGGTCCGGGTTCAAGCCCCGTGGCCGGCGAGAGCCTTTCTGTGTGGAGTTTGCATGTTCTCCCCGTGTCCACGTGGGTTTCCTCCGGGTGCTCCGGTTTCCCCCACAGTCCAAAGACATGCAGGTTAGGTTAACTGGTGACTCTAAATTGACCGTAGGTGTGAATGTGAGTGTGAATGGTTGTCTGTGTCTGTGTCTCAGCCCTGTGATGACCTGGCGACTTGTCCAGGGTGTACCCCGCCTTTCGCCCGTAGTCAGCTGGGATAGGCTCCAGCTTGCCTGCGACCCTGTAGAAGGATAAAGCGGCTAGAGATGATGAAATGAAATGAAAGATTGCACTTCTTCCATTAGTACACTCCACTGTACACACTCGTATATGCAAATCAGCAGTGATCAACATCAGCACACTATAATAGATGTGTCATGTTCATTATGTCTTCTTATTAAATCAAGTCATTAGTTTTTGTTACAGACATGTAAAAGTTTTTTCCTTTACCTGACATGTTTCGACGGTGTAACTTCCGTCTTCATCAGAGGGTCACCCGGATGTTGGTGTGTGACGTGCTTTTGTAATCAGCTGATGTTACGGAGGCGTGCCAAAAACAGGCATACAACAACTTAATACCCACAGCCAGCATAACCCCCTGGATCTATGGCACACCAAAAATACATAAACCAGGAGCACCGTTACATCCGATTGTGGACAGTATCGGATCAGTCACCTACAACCTGTCTAAAGCGCTTGCGGAGATAATCAAACCACTGCTGGGCCAAACAGAACAACACTGCAAAAACTCAAAACAACTAGCAGAACAACTCAGTAAGATAAAAGTGGAGAAGGACGAAATTTTAATATCACACGACGTTGTCTCCCTATTCACAAAAACCCCGGTTGTACGATTTGCTACATTGCAAATCGTACAACAGCACCTCAAAACAGATAAGACTCTTGAGGAATGCACACAGTTATCAGTAGAAGACTTCAGTCAACTGCTCAGTTTCATTGCCACATCCACATACTTCCAGTTCCACGGAACAATATACAGGCAGAAGGAGGGGTTTGCGATGGGGGACCCACTCTCCGCCATAATGTGTGGCTTCTTCATGGAACACCTTGAAAGAGAGGCTATTACATCTGCCCCAGAAGAATGCAGGCCCACATTACGGAGGAGGTATGTAGATGACATCCTGGAGAAAGTAAAAGTCGGACGCACTCAACAATTGACTGATCACCTCAACTCCATAGACCACACCGGCAACATAAAATTTACACATGAATAGGAAACAGGGGGTGGCACGGTGGTGTAGTGGTTAGCGCTGTCGCCTCACAGCAAGAAGGTCCGGGTTTGAGCCCCGTGGCCGGTGAGGGCCTTTCTGTGCGGAGTTTGCATGTTCTCCCCGTGTCCGCGTGGGTTTCCTCCGGGTGCTCCGGTTTCCCCCACAGTCCAAAGACATGCAGGTTAGGTTAACTGGTGACTCTAAATTGACCGTAGGTGTGAATGTGAGTGTGAATGGTTGTCTGTGTCTCTGTGTCAGCCCTGTGATGACCTGGCGACTTGTCCAGGGTGTACCCGGCCTCTCGTTCATAGTCAGCTGGGATAGGCTCCAGCTTGCCTGCGACCCTGTAGAACAGGATAAAGCGGCTACAGATAATGAGATGAGATGAGATGAGATGAGAGGAAACAGAAAAATCAATAGCGTTTTTGGACATAAAAATTCACCATACAGACGACGGAGACATCAGAATAACAATCTACAACCTCAATTCCAAAAAAGTTGGGACAAAGTACAAATTGTAAATAAAAACGGAATGCAATAATTTACAAATCTCAAAAACTGATATTGTATTCACAATAGAACATAGACAACATATCAAATGTCGAAAGTGAGACATTTTGAAATTTCATGCCAAATATTGGCTCATTTGAAATTTCATGACAGCAACACATCTCAAAAAAGTTGGGACGGGGCAATAAGAGGCTGGAAAAGTTAAAGGGACAAAAAAAGGAACAGCTGGAGGACCAAATTGCAACTCATTAGGTCAATTGGCAATAGGTCATTAACATGACTGGGTATAAAAAGAGCATCTTGGAGTGGCAGCGGCTCTCAGAAGTAAAGATGGGAAGAGGATCACCAATCCCCCTAATTCTGCGCCGACAAATAGTGGAGCAATATCAGAAAGGAGTTCGACAGTGTAAAATTGCAAAGAGTTTGAACATATCATCATCTACAGTGCATAATATCATCAAAAGATTCAGAGAATCTGGAAGAATCTCTGTGCGTAAGGGTCAAGGCCGGAAAACCATACTGGGTGCCCGTGATCTTTGGGCCCTTAGACAGCACTGCATCACATACAGGCATGCTTCTGTATTGGAAATCACAAAATGGGCTCAGGAATATTTCCAGAGAACATTATCTGTGAACACAATTCACCGTGCCATCTGCTGTTGCCAGCTAAAACTCTACAGTTCAAAGAAGAAGCCGTATCTAAACATGATCCAGAAGCGCAGACGTCTTCTCTGGGCCAAGGCTCATTTAAAACGGACTGTGGCAAAGTGGAAAACTGTTCTGTGGTCAGACGAATCAAAATTTGAAGTTCTTTATGGAAATCAGGGACGCCGTGTCATTCGCACTAAAGAGGAGAAGGACGACCCGAGTTGTTATCAGCGCTCAGTTCAGAAGCCTGCATCTCTGATGGTATGCGGTTGCATTAGTGCATGTGGCATGGGCAGCTTACACATCTGGAAAGACATCATCAATGCTGAACGGTATATCCAGGTTCTAGAGCAACATATGCTCCCATCCAGACGACGTCTCTTTCAGGGAAGACCTTGCATTTTCCAACATGACAATGCCAAACCACATACTGCATCAATTACAGCATCATGGCTGCGTAGAAGAAGGGTCCGGGTACTGAACTGGCCAGCCTGCAGTCCAGATCTTTCACCCATAGAAAACATTTGGCGCATCATAAAACAGAAGATACGACAAAAAAGACTTAAGACAGTTGAGCAACTAGAATCCTACATTAGACAAGAATGGGTTAACATTCCTATCCCTAAACTTCAGCAACCTGTCTCCTCAGTCCCCAGACGTTTACAGACTGTTGTAAAGAGAAAAGGGGATGTCTCACAGTGGTAAACATGGCCTTGTCCCAACTTTGAGATGTGTTGTTGTCATGAAATTTAAAATCACCTAATTTTTCTCTTTAAATGATACATTTTCTCAGTTTAAACATTTGATATGTCATCTATGTTCTATTCTGAATAAAATATGGAATTTTGAAATTTCCACATCATTGCATTCCGTTTTTATTTACAATTTGTACTTTGTCCCAACTTTTTTGGAATCGGGGTTGTACAGAAAACCGACGCATACTGATCAGTATCCGCTCTGGACGTCTGAACACCCCATCGCACACAAACTGTCAGTTGTCAGAACACTCTACAAACGTGCAGCAATCATAACCGATCCCACAGAATGCGCAACAGAAGAACAACACATATGGCAAGCTTTGATCACATGTCAATATCCACCATGGGCCATACACAACGGCGCACAACAAGTGAAAAAAAAGAAAAGACACAGACGAAAAAAGGAAGAAAACAGACAACCCAAAAACAAGAAAGCAAAGCAGTAGTGACTCTACCGTATGTCAGAGGAGTTACAGAACAAATCCTATGAGCCATGAAAAAAACACAACATACAAACACCTGTGGGGCAGCATGGTGGTGTAGTGGTTAGTGCTGTCGCCTCACAGCAAGAAGGTCCGGGTTCGAGCCCCGTGGCCGGCGAGGGCCTTTCTGTGCGGAGTTTGCATGTTCTCCCCGTGTCCGCGTGGGTTTCCTCCGGGTGCTCCGGTTTCCCCCACAGTCCAAAGACATGCAGGTTAGGTTAACTGGTGACTCTAAATTGACCGTAGGTGTGAATGTGAGTGTGAATGGTTGTCTGTGTCTATGTGTCAGCCCTGTGATGACCTGGCGACTTGTCCAGGGTGTACCCCGCCTTTCGCCCGTAGTCAGCTGGGATAGGCTCCAGCTTGCCTGCGACCCTGTAGAACAGGATAAAGCGGCTAGAGATAATGAGATGAGATGAGATAAACACCTGTGAAACCACATACCAAACAGACAGCTACTCGTTCACCCTAAGGACAAAATCGACCAACACAATAAATGCAATGTCATATCTAAAATACCATGCCAGTCATGCAATAAAACCTACACTGGGGAGACAGGAAGGAGTTCTATTTCGTTTCTCCTGACCGCCAGAGGCGGTGCTTTCAGCACATGGATATCCATCACACGAACGTGCAGGTCGAGTAATAGTAACAACAAAGTCACGTGTGACCTGGGTGACGTCACCCTGTGACCCCGGCATAAAAGACCGGTAAACCCAGGAAGTGACCTCTTGCATCTTCTCGCGTTTGCAGGTTGCGAGTTGGAAATTGGACAAACGCGTGTTAGTTTCGTTACCCGTAGGGTTGGGGCTGTGCTTACGCATCCTCCAAGAAACTGCGTTAAGTCCACCAATTCTTTTCTCTTGTTGACTATATTCATTGGTTTTCATTCATTTAAACTAAAGCGGCGTTTCTCGCCGCTGTTATCAGTTCTGTGGCGCACGGCGCCTATCCTTGTTAACATTATCAACCGCTTTGTTTTGTGTAGTCTTGTCTCCGGCCTGCTCACGGGCCGGCTGTCTTGTGTTGTACTTGCATTGCTGTTACTCCGTTAAGCTGAGCGCTCTCGCTCGGTGGAGCTAGCTAATTAGCTCTCCGAGGCGTGTCCTCGCCGCTGAAGGCCGGCTTGCTTTCGTTCAGGTAAGCGGTTTTCATTCATTTAAATTAAAGCGGTGCTTCTCGCCGCTGTTATCAGTTCTGTGGCGCACGGCGCCTATCCTTGTTAATACTATCAACCGCTTTGTTTTGTGTAGTCTTATCTCCGGCCTGCTCACGGGCCGGCTGTCTTGTATGTTGTATTTATATTGCTGTTACTCCGTTAAGCTGAGCGCTCTCGCTCGGTGGAGCTAGCTGATTAGCCCTCCGGGGCGTGTCCTCGCCGCTGGAGGCCAGCTTGCTTCGTTCAGGTAAGCGGTTTTCATTCATTTAAATTAAAGCGGTGTTTCCCGCCGCTGTTATCAGTTCTGTGGCGCACGGCGCCTATCCTTGTTAACATTATTAACCGCTTTGTTTTGTGTAGTCTTGTCTCTGGCCTGCTCACGGGCCGGCTGTCTTGTATGTTGTATTTATATTGCTGTTACTCCGTTAAGCTGAGCGCTCTCGCTCGGTGGAGTTAGCTGATTAGCTCTCCGAGGCGTGTCCTCGCCGCTGGAGGCCAGCTTGCTTTCGTTCAGGTAAGCGGTTTTCATTCATTTAAATTAAAGCGGTGTTTCTCGCCGCTCTATCAGTTCTGTGGCGCTCGGCGCCTATCCTTGTTAATAATATCAACCGCCTTATTTTGTGTAGCCTTGTCTCCGGCCTGCTCACGGGCCGGCTGTCTTGTGTGTTGTATTTATATTGCTGTTACTCCGTTAAGCTGAGTGTTCTCGCTCGGTGGAATTAGCTGACTAGCCCTCCGAGGCGGTGCTCTCGCCGCGGGAGGCCAGCTTGCTGCCGCTTAGGTAAGCGGTTTTCATTCATTTAAATTAAAGCGGTGTTTCTCGCCGCTGTGGCGCACGGCACCTATCCTTGTTAATATTCCCGACCACGGGTGTGTTCGCCCGGTCGTTTTTCATTGCCGCCTGATTATTTATTTTGGGATACTTGCTTGGGGTGTTCCCGCCCTATTTCTTAAGTTCCCTTCTGCCAGCCAGGTGTCATGGACCTATTCTCTCGCTGCGCCAACTGCCGGGCCCCCCTCGAGCCGGAGGACGGCCACCGCGAGTGCCCCTCGTGCCTGGGTATTGATCACCTGCGGCAGGGGCTGACGGACATGGCCTGCGCAGACTGCATGTGCCTGAGTGTGGCTGCGCGGACCGCCAGGCTGGCTCGGTTGGATCCTCCGTCTGACATCCCCCGGGCCTCGGGGGGACAGGACATGGTGCCGGCTGCAGCAGTGGGGCCCAGCAAGCGCCGTGGGGCTCCCCCACGCGTCTCCGCTTCTAAGGCGAAAAAGAAGCGCTCGGACGATTTGGCTCGGAAGGTGGAAGCGATGTCCACCGAGCTGGAGGAGATGAAGGCCCTGCTGGTGAATCTCCAGCCTCCGCCACAGGGCAGCAGTGTTCCCGCAGCCACCCCTTCTGCCTGGCAGCCCGACCATTCACCATCACCACCGCTTCTGTCACCGGCCGTTGATGCACGCGGCCTGGATGAACTGTCGATCCGGGCGTCGGAGAGCTTTGACTGCGGTGGGTCTGTTGGTCACGACCCCACCTCTCTGGCCGGTTCCCAGGCCACCAGCCGTGGCACCGTGTCAGCGTCGGAAGGCGGACGCTCATCCATCCAGCCAACGTTGAGGGCTGCATTGGCCCGTCTGGGGTTGGACACGCCCCCGGTGGCCCAGCATCAGAGCGCTTTCTTCAGAGGTTCCACACAGCCTTCCTC
This sequence comes from Neoarius graeffei, assembly GCF_027579695.1. Taxonomy (NCBI): domain Eukaryota; kingdom Metazoa; phylum Chordata; class Actinopteri; order Siluriformes; family Ariidae; genus Neoarius; species Neoarius graeffei. The sequence continues at coordinate 17,948,883 of NC_083593.1, forward strand.
GTTGTCTGTTCCGCCCTCGGCCCCATACATCGAGGAGTTACAGAGGTGTTGGGCGGACCCCAGACGCCTTTCCCACCTCCCTGGTGACTGCAGGGCCCTGGCAGCAATGCAGGACGCCCCTACCTACGGCCTCCAGCAGATGCCCAACATCGAGCCCTCCGTGGCTGCCCTCGTCCTTTCGCCCAACGAGGCTCTGCGGCCTGACGCCCGATGCCCCCGCACCCAATGCCGTGCGACCGACGACCTCATCGTGCGGGGATACGACACGGCGGCACGAATGGGTCGTATTGACAATTCCATGTCCCATCTGCTGCTGGCCCTCGCCCAGACGCTGGAGGGGACAAGCGCGGCATCACGGGAGCTGTGCGACGCGGCTCTCCAGGCCTTTGCCTACTCGTCGCGGGAACTGGGCCGGCTGATGTCGTATCTCACCCTCGCCCGCCGGCAGATATGGCTGGCACAGTCCCCTCTGGCCGAGCCCGACCGCCGTGTGCTGCGCTCTCTCCCTGTTGTCCCCGGGGAGCTGTTTGGCGAGGCCGCTCAGCAAGCCCTGGACCGGAGTGCCCAGGTCGTCCAGGCGCGGCGGCAGTTCGCTGGCCTCCGCCAGGTCCACCGCCATGGCAATACTGCCCAGTCCTCCAGGGGGCCCACACCGACTCTGTCTCGGCCACGCACCCGCCAGGGGACCAGACGGGTTGATGACTTTCGTCACCCCACCACCTCCCGGACCCGCGGTGCCGCCCCCTACACCCAGTCCGCTCCTCGTCGCCCCCATGGTGACCGACGGGGGCGCTCTGGACGGCGCTGACATCAGCGCGCCAGCGGTCGGCCGCTTCTCCAGCGAACAGCTCCAAAGCTGGAAAGCATTGACCCCAGACCCCTGGGTGCTGGTGACCCTCACCGAGGGTTACCGCATCCAGTTCTGCCGCCGACCGCCGCGTTTTCATGGGGTCAAACACACCACCGTGAGCCATCCGGGGAAGTCCCTCGTCCTCCGGCAGGAAATCTCCACCCTCCTGGAGAAAGGAGCAATCTCTCCCGTCGACAGGCAGAGACAGCAAGGTGGGTTCTACTCCAGGTATTTTCTGGTTCCGAAGAAGGACGGCGGTATCCGCCCGATCCTCGACCTGAGGTCCCTCAACTCCCACTTAAAGACCATGAGATTCCGCATGCTGCGTACAGTGGATGTCTTACACCACATCCAGGCGGGCGACTGGTTTGCCACCGTCGACCTGAAAGACGCCTACTTCCATGTTCCCATTGCGCCACACCACAGGCAGTTCCTGCGGTTTGCCTTCGAGGGCCAGGCTTTCGAGTTCAATGTTCTGCCCTTTGGGATATCGCTGGCACCCCGTGTGTTCACCAGGTGTGTGGCAGCGGCATTGGCACCACTTCAGGCAAGGGGTTTGCGTGTCCTGCCTTACCTGGACGACTGGCTCGTCTGTTCACGGTCAGCAGCTCAGGCCCGCACCGACATCGCGACTGTGCTCTCACATGTCGCAGAGCTGGGGCTCAGGGTGAATTACAAGAAGAGCTCGCTGGTGCCCAGCCAGGAGACGACTTTCTTGGGCATGCACCTGGACTCGAGGTCGTTGATGGCAACCCCCTCCCAGACCAGGATCCACAACATCTGCCTGCTGCTTGGCCACTTCGGACGGGGCAGGTCACTCGCCCTGAAGACCTTTCAGCGCCTGCTGGGCATGCTTACGGCAGCCTCCTCTCTGGTCCCGCTGGGACTCCTGGACTTACGCCCGCTTCAGAGGTGGCTCAACGATCTCCACCTCCACCCGGTGCTGCACGGGCACAGGCTCGTGAAGGTGACGGATACTTTTGTCAGGCTCCTCCGTCCATGGAGGAGGAGGGCTTACCTTCTGCGGGGTATTCCGCTGGCGGCTATCCCCTCCCGGAGGGAGGTCATCACCACGGATGCTTCCCTGGGAGGCTGGGGTGCAGTCTGGCAATGCCGGACCGTCAGAGGCCACTGGAGTCTAGGGCAGCGACAGCAGCACATCAACGTGCTGGAGCTACGGGCTGTGTTCCTCGGCCTACAGCACTTCCTCCCAGGCCTGGCCGGCAGACACGTTCTGGTGCGGACGGACAACACTACGGTAGTGTACTACATCAACCACCAGGGAGGCACCAAGTCCCTTCAGTGCTTGGAAGTGGCCGGCCAACTTCTGCGGTGGGCCCATCGACATCTCCTGAGCCTGCGTGCCATGTACTTGCCAGGCACCGCCAACAGGGCGGCGGATCTGCTGTCCCGCCAGGACCCCGATCCCGGGGAATGGAGACTCAACCCAGCGGTGGTTCTCGCCATCTGGGAACGTTTTGGCAGGGCAGAGGTGGACCTCTTTGCCTGCCAGGAGTCGACACACTGCCCTCTGTGGTTCAGCCTCCACGGCCCCAGCTCCCTGGGCCAGGATGCGCTGGCGCATGCTTGGCCGAGGCAACTGCTGTATGCCTTCCCCCCTCTGCCGCTGATTGTGCCAACCCTACACAGGGTTGCGATGGACCACCACGGGCTGCTGCTTGTCGCCCCTCGGTGGCCGGGCCGAGTGTGGTTTCCCAAGTTGCTGCAACTTCTGAACGGCGACCCCTGGTGCCTGCCAGTGAGGACGGACCTGCTATCACAGCTGGGAGGGCAGATCTGGCACCCGGATCCAGCCCGTCTGCAGCTCTGGGTGTGGCCGCTGAAGGGCCGGACCCCCTGCTAGGTCTTTGCGAGCCGGCAGTGGTCAACACCATTGCTAGCTCTCGGGCACCCTCCACCAATGCCCTCTACGCCAACAGATGGAGGCTTTTCGCCAACTGGTGCTTAACTCGGGGGGAGGAGCCTACATGCTGCCCCCTGCCGACCATTCTACTGTTCCTCCAGTCTCTGTTTGATAAGGGTCTTACTCCTGCCACCATCAAGGTCTATACAGCTGCCATCTCTGCTCAGCATGCCAGAGTTGGGGGAAGGACCGTGGGGTCCCACCCCTTGGTGGCACGTTTTTTGAAGGGTGCTCTCCGGTTGAGACCCCCCCGACGGAGCCGGGTACCCACATGGGATCTTCACTTGGTGCTGCAGGCTCTCTGCGACGCACCGTTTGAGCCCCTGCCCACAGCAGACATTTCATGGCTCTCCCTGAAGACTGCTTTTCTTCTGGCCATTACATCAACGAGGCGCGTCGGGGAATTGCACGCGCTGTCAGTCAGTGGGGAGTGCCTGCAGTGGCACTCCGGCGACAGTGGGGTCACCCTGTGGCCTAACCCCTCTTTCCTCCCGAAGACCCTCCCTGCTACCTTCGTCAACCAGCCCCTTAGCCTTGCGGCGTTCGAGGCGGGCCATGGTGAGAGGTCGGAACTTTTGTGCCCAGTTCGCGCCCTCAGGGTGTACGTGTCGCGTACAGAGGGCTTCCGTAGGAGTGACGCCCTGTTTTTGTGCCACACAGGACCGACGAAGGGTCTGGCGCTCTCTAAGCAGAGGCTATCCAAGTGGATAGTCGAGGCCATATTACATGCCTACAGGCACAGTGGCTTCCCGATTCCTCCGGCTGTCAGGGCGCACTCTGCACGGGGCGTGGTGGCCTCATGGGCATCACTGAAGGGTGTGCCCCTCTCGGACATATGCAGCGCAGCCTCCTGGGCTTCCAGCTGCACCTTCACCAGGTTTTACCGTCTTAATGTCGTCCCACATAATCCTGTGGCGACGGCTGTCATTCCAGGCCCGTCGCAGCAGCACTGAGTACGGGTAGGCACTCCTCATGACCTGGTTGGTATTAGTCATCCATGTGCTGAAAGCACCGCCTCTGGCGGTCAGGAGAAACGAAATAGAACGAGGGTTATGTATATAACCGCGGTTCTATGAGTTTCGGATGACCGCCAGAGCTTGGCAGTCACTCGGAGTGTACACGAGAAGATTTGCCAAGAGGTCACTTCCTGGGTTTACCGGTCTTTTATGCCGGGGTCACAGGGTGACGTCACCCAGGTCACACGTGACTTTGTTGTTACTATTACTCGACCTGCACGTTCGTGTGATGGATATCCATGTGCTGAAAGCACCGCCTCTGGCGGTCATCCGAAACTCATAGAACCGCGGTTATATACATAACCCTCGTTTTAGCATACAAAAAAAGGAACATAAAAAGGAATGTGAAAAAGAAACAACAGAGACAAACAAGAGCAATAAAAGATAAAGTCATGCAAGAGAACCTCAAATCAGCAATAACAGACCACTGCAGAAGGGAAAAATCATATAATGGACTGGGGCAATGCTCAAATCATACAACAAGAGACAACAGATACCACCGTTAGATTAAGGAGTGTCAATAGAAATCAGAAAGCGTAGCCCAAGAACAATAAACTGGGATGAGGGGGCATACATGCTCTCCCATACCTGGAGCGCCGTCCTGAGGGGGCAACACTGACAGCGGGAGGTGTGACCGACCTGTCAATGTTGACAGGGAGGGCACACCTCCGTAACATCAGCTGATTACAAAAGCACATCACACACCAACATCCGGGTGACCCTCTGATGAAGACGGAAGTTACACCGTCGAAACATGTCAGGTAAAGGAAAAAACTTTTACATGTCTGTAACAAAAGAAAACTAATGACTTGAGCACACTATAATGATGCTCTTACAAACTGCCCCAGACATTAAAATGAATGCATGCCTTTGTCTGTTTAATGACATTTTATCAGTTGCCAGCTGCTATAGTGAGAAAAAAGATGAACCAGTATCATGAGTATCATGCATTTTTTTTTCTATTTCTGTTTGAAAGGCAGCTAGAGGTACTGGAGGTTTCCTACGGGAGGAGAAAAAGAAGAGCAGATCTGGTTTTGTACATATCATTTTCAGTGCAATGATCCATCCATCCATCCATCCATCCATCCATAACCGCTTATCCTGTGCAGGGTCGTGGGCAAGCTGGAGCCTATCCCGGCTGATTATAGGCGAGAGGTAGGGTACACCCTGGACAAGTCGCCAGATCATCACAGGGCTGACACATAGAGATACACAACAACCATTCACACTCACATTCACACCTACGGTCAATTTAGAGCCACCAATGAGCCTAACCTGCATGTCTTTGGATGAAACCCAAGCAGACACGGGGAGAACATGCAAACTCCACACAGAAAGACCTCTGTCAGCCACTGGGCTCAAACCCAGAACCTTCTTGCTATGAGGCGACAGTGCTAACCACTACACCACCTCAGTGCAATGATCTCATCTCATCTCATTATCTGTAGCCGCTTTATCCTGTTCTACAGGGTCGCAGGCAAGCTGGAGCCTATCCCAGTTGACTACGGGCGAAAGGCGGGGTACACCCTGGACAAGTCGCCAGGTCATCACAGGGCTGACACATAGACACAGACAACCATTCACACTCACATTCACACCTACGGTCAATTTAGAGTCACCAGTTAACCTAACCTGCATGTCTTTGGACTGTGGGGGAAACCGGAGCACCCGGAAGAAACCCACGCGGACACGGGCAGAACATGCAAACTCTGCACAGAAAGGCTCTCGCCGGCCACGGGGCTCGAACCCGGACCTTCTTGCTGTGAGGCGACAGCGCTAACCACTACAAAACCGTGCTGCCCCAGTGCAATGATTATAAAAGTATTTTATGGCAACATAAAAATAACGATCAAAGAACTAATTTGTGTCATAATGCTTATACTTATACTGGGTCTGGCATCCACCCAAAACTTGAGCGTGATGAAATTATTCATTTAGTTGTACAGATAACATTAACAATCTAATGTGATCGGCAGCTCGATGCAACTCCCAGGAAACCCCTGCCAGTCTTTTTGCTTGGTGCCACAGGCGAGAACTGGGAGCCAAATGTGTGGGCTTCATCTTGGCAACCTGTTGTCCACCCTAAGCAAATTCGCGTCAGTGGCCTCCTTCCAGACCACTTCATCTTCTGGAAGTCATCCTCAACATCAACTGAGAGGACTACATCACCGACATCATAGTCCTCGAAAGAGCCGGGGCAACTAGCATAGACGTGACCATCATGAAACACCATCTTCGCTGGTTAGGCCATGTTGCCCGCATGGATGAAACAAGACTCCCAAGGAGGATCCTTTTCGGCAAACTGAGCACAGGGAAACACCCCCGGGGCTGCCCCATGCTATGCAACACTACGCTACAAAGACCAGCTGAAGCAGACCCTCAAGGCAATCAACACAGACCCCATGACCTGAGAGGAAGCAGCTAGACAGCTGAAACACCATCCGCTCTTTGAAGTGAACAGAAGAATGAATATGGAAATCAAGCGACAGCACAGAAAAGAGAAAGAGGCACAACCCCAACCACTACTGACCCATCAGTGCCATCAATACCCCTGAGTTTTCAGAGCTAGAACTGAGCTCTATCTGTGAAGAAACTCAGTCGTCCAGGTACATAGTAATCTGTGGTTGGTTGAAGAGAGCAACTGGACTTGCTTGACGATTCTTGAAAACGTTTCGCCTCTCCTCCGATGCCTTTCGGAGGAGAGGCGAAACGTTTTCAAGAATCGTCAAGCAAGTCCAGTTGCTCTCTTCAACCAACCACAGATTACTATGTACCTGGACGACTGAGTTTCTTCACAGATATGTTTCTACGCGCTTTGGGATGAGATCCCTTCGACTGGTGCGGGAGTATGAGAGGACTTCCAGAAAACTGGCAGACATCTTAGCCAGAGTGGATCGTTCATTTTTGTCAACCTGGAACGACCATCATTGAACAGAGGTGGGTGTCTATGACATCTTATCAGCCACCCACAATGCAGCCATCAGCATTCTGATTCGGATTCTATGATGATCCATGAGAGAATAAATACTGGATACTCCCTAGTAGTCAGACAGAACTGAGGATGCCTTTCGGAGGAGAGGCGAAACGTTTTCAAGAATCGTCAAGCAAGTCCAGTTGCTCTCTTCAACCAACCACAGATTAGAACTGAGCTCAGCCGCCATCAACGAGACCACCATCAGATGTGACCAGAAGGAATGAAATACTTGGATACGAGGAATCACCGACTCATAACATTAATATATTATCTCACATCTATTTTTTGGAGCCATATTTCGACAACTTTGTTGGTTTTTGTTGGAGATTCATCATATATTTTTTCAAGATGAATGAATAAAGTTATTATTATTATTATTATTATACACCCGGGCATTAATTCATGGCTATGCCACCATTTATGACAAGCAAATTTTGGCAAAGAAAAAAAAATCAAATGGGGGGGGAACAAAAAACCCCAGTCCATGGTCTTGGCAGAAGATCCCCCCCCATGAAGCTGCAATTCAAAAATGATAAATGTGAAATTAACTTGACTTTATCGAATCCCTCTTTGTTTTTCCCCAGTGTGCTTTGGCAAAGCAGCGAGTGTTGTAGCTAATGGTCTAGAACTTAAATGACGACCATCATAAGAGAGGAAGAGGAATGCACACAGGCTTTTATTCAGTGGGAACACTAATTAAGTCCTTCTCTTCTTTGTGTGCTGGGTGGGTTGTCCGTTTCCTCCAGCACCTGCCTCGATTTATTAGCACAAAGCAATCTGAATTGTAATCGAGCAATTAGAATGAAGGACTAATTTTAAAAAGGTGTCCTCTTTTCTTTTGCTTAAAGGAGAGAAAGAAAAAAAAAAATCAGGCAATGAGATCATAACACCGGCCAGCAGTGTGATTTAAAGGGATCGAGTGCACAAAGCATGGCCAGCTTAAAGGGTCTCACATAGCAGGCACTGAATAACTGTTAAAGATGCTCATTTGATTATAGAGAAGGAGCAATAGTTACAATAAAGGCTGGATGAGGAGGGAAAATGGGTTCTAATTACAGACTCTTCACTCTGGAATGGCACCAGGTGAGAGATGTGAGAGACACGGTGATGTGATGTCTTGCAGGAATACATTATTACCTTCAGTCGGGAACCAAAATATCTTTCTTCACAGTATAATTTATTAGCTAATGTAAATCATATGTGCTAAATGAATGGCTGAATAAAACATGCATTGATAACCAGTTGTGCTACTGTGTTATTTTGCAAGATACTAAAAAAAAAAAAAAAAAAAGTGTTAATTAGCTGTTAAACTGCAATATTTTTTGAAAACCTACAGGATTTTGTTGTTGTGCAGTGCACTCTACAAGCTGAAGAATGGTATAATGAGACTTAAGGTAAAATGGGGAGAAAAAAAAAAGAAAGACAGCCAGACAGACAGACAGCCAGACAGACAGACACGCACAGATGGCATGGCATTGCTGTGTACGAGTTGTTGTGGTTAAACAAGAGGCTTGGCAGCAGATGGTGTGTAGGATCACAGGCCAGACACACAAAGATTATTTGCTCCTCCTCTCCCCTCATCAAGATGGCAGAAACGGAAATATATAAACAATAAAGAGGAGGATTAAAAAGGCAAATAGAACCAGAAAATAAAGAGGAAACCAGGTACCAACATTTTGTGTATTCAGTCAAGTCCCTAGATTTGTAAAATTCCAAAAGCCCTGAGACCAACAGGCTAAATCAAGTACGGTACGTCAGCATCATTTTATTACCTATTCCTGTCTGCTAAGTGAATATACCAGGCATTATTTCAGATTGAATACCATGATGTGATCGTTGAAGCACTGATGAACTGGAGGAAATGGGAATCGGTAGTAATTGGTTTTGAATGCAGCCATGGAAAATCAAAATGACAAGCATGGAGACTGGAGCATGGCTCCTGCACCGACACTGAGGCAAATCAAATGCATCGAGTGTGATTGGAGTCTTCATCTTGATTAGAATGAGACTAAATGAGGAAACGTGCAATTATAATCTGTTTTTGGCTTGAAAACAATAAATATTACAAAAAGCTCTCATTTCTGATCTCTATCTATCATCAGCAGTCACTGGGTAGCGAGGTTAATGATAGCTGTTTGTGCCTGTTGTGCTGCTAATATGGATCACTAGATTTTGCTTAAAATAATAAGAGGATGATGTTAAAGGAGAACTGAAGGCAAATTTTTCATCAAAATTCTATTTCTCATTTTATTAAATATAGAATGCATTTTTGATAGCTGTTTTGTCACTGCTATAGCAAGTTATGAGTGTGTGAAATATGCTATGTAATATATCAGTCCATATGTCAAAGCAATGGCCGTAAACGAGATTCGTCGAGACCTGTGCGAGACATCGTAGGACGGAAGTAAAACGTACAGCGGAAATCAAAGTGACCAACCCTGTGTCTGAAATTGCTCACTCGTTCACTACTCCCTACTCTCTATATAGGGAATTACAATATAGAGGACTATATAGTGAGCTCATTGGTAAAATGAAAAAAAAAAAAAAACGCTTTCGGACACTAGTCCGTCGTGCTGGTATTTAAGTCATTACTGTCGCACAATTAAAAAGTGCCAGATCAGGTGGCTGGTGGGTTTTCAGAATAATAAAACACATGCATGTATTTTTGTGATAAATCCATATTATACTGAGCACGTTTCCCACATTAATAAATATAAAGTACCTGCATCTTTCAGTTCTTTTTAAATCAAGGCTGAATACTTTCTTCTTTGCCGCTGCCTTTTATTAAATCAAATTTGAGACTTTTCATTTCATTTCTTTCAGCGCAGCTGCAATGCATAATAGGATATATCGCTTTGGTTAGTGACCATCGGTTGCACACTACTTTTCGTGATGCATTGTGGGATACTTTGAGTGCACTATATAGGGTGTAATAATCCTCACTAAGGTTTTGGACAGCACTACAAAATGGCGTCCCCGCTATATAGTGCCCCATATAATGAGTAGGGAGTGATTTTGGACACAGGGAAACATCTGCCAACGTTGTCAAAAGACGCGCGCGCGCCCTCTTTCGAATGCTGATGTAATCAAGCCGGAAGTTTTGCTTGTTTTGATAGCGATCAGGAAAGTTTGAAAAAAAGTAGGCAGTAATCGTCATTTAAACTCGTTTTTGTGCAATACTTCGTTTGGAAAACAGTTTTCAAAATGGCGGCACTGACACCTGGCGGACACCTCACGTTTTGAAGTCTCGCACAAGTCTCGTGAAGATCGCGCGGGTAAGCGACGCCTGCCGTGGACCAAACGAACTAAATTCAACATGGCTAAAAATCGAATAGGCCGATAAGTATAATATTTAATTGCAATTAGTTGCCAATACGAGTCACGATATAAGGTTACTGAAATCAAAAACGTAATTGAATAACACATTAAGAAATAAAGCACGTTTAAAAATGACTTCAGTTCCACTTTAAAGGAGAACTACGTATATGGTGGCTGGAGAAAAAAAAAAAAAAAAAAAAATCAGGATTTTCCTGGTACTGCAGTTTAAAGATATTTCAAATATATTTCTGCAGATGTTGAAATAAAATAAAATAAAAAAACAAATCAAGCTGTTTCCTTAGCAAAAAAGAATATCTCATCTCATTATCTCTAGCCGCTTTATCCTTCTACAGGGTCGCAGGCAAGCTGAAGCCTATCCCAGCTGACTACAGGCGAAAGGCGGGGTACACCCTGGACAAGTCGCCAGGTCATCACAGGGCTGACACATAGACACAGACAACCATTCACACTCACATTCACACCTACGGTCAATTTAGAGTCACCAGTTAACCTAACCTGCATGTCTTTGGACTGTGGGGGAAACCGGAGCACCCGGAGGAAACCCACGCGGACACGGGGAGAACATGCAAACTCCGCACAGAAAGGCCCTCGCCGGCCACGGGGCTCGAACCCAGGACCTTCTTGCTGTGAGGCGACAGCGCTAACCACTACACCACCGTGCCGCCCCAAAAAAGAATATCAAAAGCAAAAACAACCACACCTACAGTTAAACTACACTCACTGGCCAGTTTATTAGGAACACCCACACCCCTGCCGTTTTATGCAGTTCTCGAATCAGCCAATCCCTTGATAGCAGCACAATGCATAAAATCACGCAGATACAAATCAAGAGCTTCAGTTAATTAATGTTCACTTCAAACATCAGAATGGGAAAAATTGTGATCTCAAAATGTGACCTTCACTGTGGCATGGGTGTTGGTTTGAGCCAGATGGACTGGTTTGAGTGTTTCAGAAACTACTGATCTTCTGGGGTTCACACACAACAGTCTCTAGAATTTACACAGAATGGTGCAAAAAACAAAAAACAAATTCATTAAGGCCATGTACACACGTAGCCGGGTATTTTTAAAACCGAACATTTTCCCCCCTCCGTTTAAAAAAATGTTTTATCCACACCACCTCGTCTTCGAAAAAAATCCCTTCCACACATAACCGAACATCTGCGTTTTCAATCACATTCATAAGCATTCCAAACCTGTAGATGGCATTATTTCCCCAAATCCTACCCCCTAATCACATCAGAATAGCCCTCTGTTGGCGTCACTTCCGCCTAAACATAAAACATGGCGCCAAGGTCGTTCGTCTGGACAGACTCGGAGACAGAATTGCTTCTAAACACAATTTTGGAGTATAAACTTCAAAAGACGCAAGAAAACGTTGATTGGGAATCTTGTCAGTAGTTGGGCTTCTAAAATTAAACATGTAAATAGCACCTGCACAATAATTAACGCTTTCAAGGCACTACTCCGATCCATTACTCTTTGTCCATGCTTAATCTGGCTTCTGCAGTAAACAAAGGTCGCACGTTTAACGTCAGGGCGGATTTGTTGTCACTTTTTTGGCGCAGATTGTGACGTTCTAAAACGCAAAACTCCGGTTATCTCTGTCTACACGAAAAGGCATACACGGAGTTTTCAAAAATCTTCACTTTGCCCAGAGTTTTTTTAAATATTCGTTTTTGATGTGTTTTCATGTGGATGACAGGCCAAAACGTAGAAAAATATCTTCGATTTAGCAGATACCCGGCTACGTGTGGACGGGGTCTAAGAGCCAGTTCTGTGGGTGGAAATGTCTTGGTGATAAGAGAGGTCAGAGGAAATGGCCAGATTGGTTCGAGCTGCCAGGAAAGATATAGTAACTCATAGCGACTCTTTACAACCATGGTGAGCAGAAAAGCATCTCAGCACTGGGTTCCACTCCTGCCAGCCAAGAACAGGGATCTTAGAATCAAGAACAAATTCGTATTAAAATGGCCATTAAGTGTATATACAGTATGCACTCTAAATTTATGAAAAATTTGAAATCAAGAGCGTTTTTTTCCCCATAAAATAATACTAAGAAAAAGAAAGAATGAATGTGTTTATTTTTAGCCTGACTGGTTACACAGTCACCCATGACTGAACTGACTTCAATAGGATATAACAGTAATGCATCATTACTGCAGTTCACTGCACACCCATATGTGATCAATCCCATCCCACTGATGCTTCCCAGAAAGCAAACGAGCTCTTTGAGATCACGACAAGAGAGTACACAAAACTGCGATACCCATGAGCTCTGTAGACTGTATGCCAGATCCTGTACATGCTGTAAGTAAATCCCCACTGAAATACAGTATTACCAGCAATGGATTTAGCAACTGTACACTTCAGTATAATTTGCGACCAAAGAAGAAATAGGTATCGGTCATGATATGAAAGACGAGATGGCCACATTGTGCTTTAGTCAGTGAGCTGATGGGTGAAAGCTGTATTAAAAGAATCCGAACCTGGATAAATGAAAACCAAACCAAAGGCCCTGCAGTCAACATGGAGACAGCTCTGTGTATCGAGTGCATCCATGGTAGGGATAAAATTCAGATATGAATATATTATTCAGATTGAACAGATAATGCGTCTTAAATGAACACAAATACAGATATGAATATTAAACAGAGTATTCGGCTTGTCAGAACGCTTCAGACTAGTATGTGCATTTGAACTGAGATGAAACAACAACCAAAAAAGTTTTTACGTTCATGCAGAACTGAAAAACACAGCACATGAAAGGTTGCCAGGCCTCAGCACAATTCCCCACTCCAACTCATCTCATCTCATCATCTCTAGCCGCTTTATCCTGTTCTACAGGGTTGCAGGCAAGCTGGATCCTATCCCAGCTGACTACGGGCGAAAGGCAGGGTACACCCTGGACAAGTCATCAGGTCATCACAGGGCTGATACATAGACACAGACAACCATTCACACTCATTCACACCTACAGTCAATTTAGGCTACATCCACACGACAACGGCAACGAGATTTTTTTTTTTTTTAAATATTGCGTCCACATGGGCAACGGATCAGTAAAATATCAGGTTCATATGGCAACACAACGCTTGCTGAAAACGATGCAATACACGTGCCACACCTCTACGTGCGCTGGAAGACGGTCCCATCGGAGACACCAGAACAATAGAAGTAGATGCATGCGCATAACTGCGTATGCGCACAGTGACTATCCCTGTCACTGTCACACGCACACACTTTCTTACTCCCTATCCTATGGATATAGTCCCTTTAAATCACATGCTCGTTTTTTGAATGGAGACGCGGAAAGAGGAATGAACGGGGGTAGATGGAGAGAGAGAGGAATGAACGGGGGTAGATGGAAGCCGGTACGCCAACATTCTGAGATCCTCCAGAATTCTTTAATCGTCCGGAATAAATTGAATGCTACACGTTGATGGATTACTTTGTTCTTCTACGCCCTTTTTTGAGGAATGTATTGTTGGACTTAAACCAACATCTGAAGAGGTGAGATCGCTCCTTTTTTTCCCTATTTTTGCTGGCAGGATTGACTCTGCCCTAAGGGCTATTCTCTCTCTCTCTCTCTCTCTCTCTGCACCATTACACAATAAATATTCACAGTGAAAATATTTTGTAAGCGCGTTTCATGAACCAAGTTATAGGATTTGTTGACAACTCGCATCGAGTTTGTTACACTTCTACCCGGCGTGAAGAACATGTGGTTGTGACATCATCGTAAACAAATCCATTCTACTCATCCAGACGACTTCGCAACGGCTCTGTTGCCAGATTTTTTCACTCTGGAACCCGTTCTCAAAATATTTCGTTTTGGGGCACCCAAAACGCCGGTGCCGTGTGGACGCCAGGCCGAAACGATAAACAACTTTATCAGATTCACCTGAATCCGTTGCCATGTGGACAGGGCCTTAGAGTCACCAGTTAACCTAACCTGCATGTCTTTGGACTGTGGGGGAAACCGGAGCACCCGGAGGAAACCCACGTGGACACGGGGAGAACATGCAAACTCCACACAGAAAGGCCCTCGCCGGCCACGAGGCTCGAACCCGGACCTTCTTGCTGTGAGGCAACAGCGCTAACCACTACACCACCGTGCCGCCCCCACTCCAACTCCACAAAAAGCTTTGAAACTAGCGTGGAATGTTGGCGTGAAAATACTGCCACATTGTTTTTCCATTTTCCCAATTTTTTAAAATCTGGGAAACAAGTTAAAAGTCATGCTCACAAATAATTTCTGATTTGCTGGATGTGCAGTACGCATATATTGCATTTTATGCTGAACCTGGCAACCCTATTCACGACCAAGTTCAAGTTAATTCCAAATATGAAAAAAAAGATATGGATTTGAGTCCAAAACAAATACAAAGAGGGATAATGGCATTGTGTTACACCTGTAATCCGCAGGGACCCTGTGTGGGTGTCCGTCCACAGGAACAGTGTCACCCAACTCTGTCAAACAGCTTTGAAGTGATATGAGCACGTTGCTAATGATACTCCAAACCTAGCAGCACATTGTGTTCCTGTGCACTGTACATACCTACCACAATTCAAATATCAGCTCTGAAACACATTGACCTCCTTTTAATTACTGTAATTGAGTTACAAGTGCAGACAGGACACTAAGGCTGACTGCGTTTAGCAACATTATATCATGGCACCTCTGTCTTACTTTGTGTTCAGAGTCAGTCTCAAGCTCAGCCACTGATCCATCCACCGCGTCCACCACATCCTCCACAGGCAAAGTGACACATTCTTCTGTATCTTCAGTGTCCGGGCTCTCAAGCACAAGTCCAGAGGCCTCATCCAGGATGTTCTCTAGAGGGATTAGATCAAAGCCAGGTGAGGCTACTTGATATTCAATTTGTAAGAACTATATATTTAAGAGTTATTCTCCGAAATTGAGTCGTACATGAGCTGATAGTCGACGAGGTGCGTAGCGATGAGTCGGCTATAAGCCATGTATGACAAGATTGAGTAGAATAACTGTTTTATTATATCCACGTTCACTGGATTTTGAGAAACGGAGTATTTTTATTTTTAGCAAATTCGCAAAAATAAAAACTTTATACAAAACGTCCGATAAAATCATTTCCACTTAGAATGTAAACAAACTGACGAAATGGCCAGAGAAATTTGTGAAAAATGCGATAATAATAATTCTTCAAAAATAAAAAAAGATATGTTCTTACCATCAAATACTTTTTGTTGCATTTTTTGTATTTTCTGGGGTTTTGTTTTCAAGTAGAGTTTTTATTTTGTCCCCGGTTAGTTCAGCAACACGCGCCACCATTTTCTTCTTCTGCTTCTTCTTCCTTAGGGTTTTTTTTTTGGTGGTTAAGAAACTAACTTAAAAGTGCATTACCGCCACCAACTGCGCTGGAGTGTGGAACAGACGATATAGGGGGGAACAACCTATCATCTTTTAGCTATTTCTTTCTTTTAAATGCTTGATAACAAAGCCGCCATTTTGTTTTTCTCTACTCATGGTATATGAGCTGATATCCTAGTAGTAGAGTAGCCAATCAGAGCATGTGATTGCTCATATCCAGTGAATGTGGATTTCATTCATATATATATATATATATATATATATATATATATATATATATATATATATATATATATACACACACACACACACACAGAGTGTGTGTGTATATATATATATATATATATATATATATATATATACACACACAGAGTGTGTGTGTATATATATATATATATATATATATATATATATATATATATATATATATATATATATATATATATATATATACACACACATACACACACTCTGTGTGTGTGTGTGTGTGTGTGTGTATATATATATACACACACACACAGAGTGTATATATATGGGTCCGTCTCAGAAACTGGTCTCTTATTTGGGACATTATGGTCAAAAAATAAATTTTCTAATTTTTACATATATATATATGAGAGAGAGAGAGACACACACACACACTAGTGCTTCTCTCAAACAATTACAGGATCATGGAAAAAGTTCATTTTTTTGTAATTTAATTAAAAAAGTAAACTTTCTTGTGTTCTACATTCCTTACACATAAAGTGAAATATTTCAAGCCTTTTTTAATTTTAATGATTATGACTTATAGCTCATGAAAAGTAGAAATCCAGTGTCTCAAATTATTAGAATATTTCCTAAAGATCAATCAAAAAAGGATTAGCAAAGGCTGATGCTAGCTTACCCATGACTCGGTGCTGTTAGCATGGCAGTCTAATTACCTTCCAACCAGTGTAGTTTCAGTGAAGGCCAATGCTAGCACAGTCAAGCCAATTATTATTATTTTCCCTGTGTAATTTACTTACTTTTAAAATCAAGATTGACAGCTCCACACAACGGAGCGACCTGGCAGCCAAAATTCTCTCAAAATCTTCCATTTTTAATGAAGCAAACCTGGCGGCCATGTTTGTTTACAAATTGTCACTGTCGCTTGCTAATGCAGAAGTTTTACTTCTCCGACATGTGACGTCGTGTTGTCTTGACAACGTGCAATATTATGACAATATTGCACGCTCATTTTCCATTGGAAAGAGTGGCGTAATACATGTAGGATAAGCGATATGATAACAATATTGCATGCTATCAATAAACCCGCTAGAAGGGAATAGAATACATCTTTTTATTCCATGGCCCGTATGTATAATAATCAGTGATATTGTATATATTAAAATGTTACCTTGGCTCTTGGAGAAGATGTCTGTGAGATCTTGTGGTGCGTCTGAGCGGCGGGGAAGCAGTGGACATCGCTGACACGGCTCAGATGAGGGTACAGCGCTGATGGTGAGTGTAAGGGAAGGCTGAGCGAGGGCGGCACTCAGATCTGACAACTCTAACACACTCGCCTCTTTATCGTTCAGCCGCAGTATCTCGTCACCAGCTCTCAGACCTATAGACGGACACACACGCACCAAGTCATCAGAAGAAATTTGGGGAGAAAAAAATTTAAGTTGACACACAAAATACTTTTGCCAAATAACTTCATGGTAAAATTATAAATATTAACAATTTGAAGGACTTATATGGTGCTTTTTTGTGAAAAATCTATTACATTCTCTATAATTCTCGACGTGACAGCGGTGTGTTCCTTGGTGTGTGAAAAAAAAAGAGCTGGAGGCAGTATTGCAGGAACCAATAACCTTTTTTATTCCATATTCTCACACATCAGTCATTTTTAAACCCTATATTACACTCCTTGCACAATACAAGAGACAAAAAGCTGCTTCTGCTGCACCCTCTTGCTGATTTCCCTTCTCTTGATTATCAATTAACAGCGTAAGCGCTACCCAATCAGCATATGATACAGCACAATTACAGTACCACTCATTACAGTGCACAGGACTGCCACGCTAATTGTTTATTGAAGCTCATGGCCAGTTCAGACACAGTCTTCATTTTGTAGTTGAAAGTGAACACACACACACACACACACACACACACACACACACACACACACACACCCTGAAGTATGACCCAATTGGATGTGAAGCAAATCATCACGACTGGAGTAATAATAAAGGCCAGAGTGATGTCATGAAAAAGCAGTGCCTGTGCCAGTGTGTCCAAACTGGCCTGGATTAAGAGCGCAGCCCCTGGGCAACACACCATAGTGCTATATCTTCCATGCTCATTCGTCTCAGACTGCATGTGGCTTTAATTTCAGTTTCAGTATAGAGTATGTATTTTGGGGCACAAGCTCCATTTTCTCTGGGGACAAACACTGTCGACTTGGCTTTGTGCTGATTGCCCTGGTTACTCACGGAGTCTAGCCATAAGCACTTTTCTGCTCCAGTATTTGTGCATGGCCAAATGATTACACTAGACTAGACAAGTGCCGATTAAAGCCTAGCATACACATATGCAGTACATGCGTTTTTCCCCCCAGAATATCTTTCAGATTACTGTATTCAAATTCACATTTTCCAGATGTCCTATTATAGATGTGTGCAACTACCTCTTGACCTCTCATCAACACCTATCCCTGCTCCCAGTCACCTGATTACTAATCAGTGTTATGGTCGAGTCACTAAACCTCGAGTCCGAGTCCAGTCTCGAGTCCCCAGTGTTCAAGTCCGAGTCAAGTCCAAGTCATTAAAAAAAATTCCGAGTCGAGTCCGAGAACAAGACTCCACCCACACCATTTGACGATGGCTGTTTTAGCGCCATGTTTGTTCCTGAACATGGCGTATGAACAGGTGAATGTGCGTTCTCTTTGTCAGGGAGTGTGAAGTATTCTGTCAGAGATGGTTGGGAGACGGATGGAAGTGCAGAAGGTGTGTTTATTAATACAAGTGAAGGCAGGTAAACAATCCAGAACGGCAGGCAAAATTGTAAAACGGTGAAACAGGCAATAGGTCGAGTGAGGTACAAACAGGCTATCATAGACTCGGCACAATCAAAGACGAGAAACAGGAAATCAGGGATCAGGAAACCAAACAAGGAAATAAGGCTCGGTAATGTGTCAGCAACGCAACTCAATACTTCGCAAAGTAAGTGTGTTTTCACATTTTTATATAGGCACACTGATTGCGCCTTAATCCTGTGCAGGTGCGAGTCGTTTATGGTGTGCGTGTGAGAGTCTGCTTGGCACACGTGCTGTCCGGAGCGCACCCGAGAGTCCATCTGATGCATGCGCCAAGTGTGCAGATGTGACACCTTTGTACGAAATTAGTACAAAAATGAATGTAGATATAAATATCTTATGTCAAATTATTATGGCATGTTACAAAAAATAAAGAAAAAATCCGAGTCCTCGTCTCCAATTTATGAATCCGAATGCAGTTAATGCACGAGTCTGAGTCCAAGTCCGAGTCATCAGTGCTCAAGTCCAAGTCAAGTCACGAGTCCTTAAAATTAGGGCACGAGTCCTGGACTCGAATACTACAAGCCTATTACTCTCTTTAAATGACACAGACTCTCAATATAATGACACAAAATCTTACCCTGTGACCACGGGCGATTGCTCTAAGACAACGAGCGAGGCTCAGCCTCCTCTAAAAATGACGAACATCGTGTAGGATGAATTGCGCTAGGCTTATGTTATAGCCGACCTTATAACATTGCTATTTCAGATCCAGAATCATAGAAATATATGTGCTCAACCCAACTACAGTGTGAAATCATTCCGTTATAACTTTAATGTGAGCGTGAGTTTTTCCCCCTCGTGACAACGCAATGCAGCCCAGCCTCAGTGGACTTCAATGGCATTTGGGAGCTCTGCGCTTTTCAATATCAAAATGCAAGACGGTTATTGGACAAATACTGCGAAAACGCCCGCCCACCGGACTCCCAGCCTCACAGTGGGAGGGACATGGCAGTTTCCACGAGGAGACTGGTGATTGGTGAAAGCAGCCGGATATTTTCTTTGATTGACAGCTCGCTTCAAATATAGACAGGCAGCGGTGAATTTCAGTTCAGTCCCATGCGGATTCGCAAGTGCTGTGGTGTATTGTAAGAGATCAGCTTACATTTCGATTTCATTCATTACATACGGTTTCTACCAGCTTTTTTAGTTTGTATATATTTTCATTGTAAATATAGTGTTGTCAAGTTTGCTATCTTAGTTCCAGAAATTTCATTTATTTGAGTGACTGAACTTGAACTTGAGGGGGCTAGTCAGCTAGCAAGAAAGCTGCTCACGGATGCCAAGCATTGCTGATTTAATTTTGGCGAAGCCATTTGCCAGTCTTCCTTTCGAGGAAAAAATTAAAATTAAAGAGCAGGGTAGACCAACGCCTCAAATGGACTTGGTGAAAAAGGTAGGGAATAATACTTGTTCCTTTCAGCTCTCCTGGTACGAGGAAGTGAATTGGCTAACAGCAAGTGACCCACATCAACAACAGTAAATAGGCTACTTTAGTAATATGTCATGGATGGACCAAAAATATAGAATCTATTTAAAATGTTTATGCTGAGTATATTATATTGGAATATATATTTTTCTGGATATTAATTAAACACAGCTACAATTTGGAAAACATTTTTAAACAAAAACACAGCCGAGAACATTTCACACTACAGACCTGGATTAAAAGTGAAGGGTTATCAAAATTGTCAATAAAACATTTCTCAGTCAAAATAAGTAAAATATAGGGAAAGTGTCATTGAATGAAATGTGTGGCACCCAGCTCTATGTTTGGCTCCCCGAGGTCATTGCTTGTGCCTATTCCAGAACACTCTGCTGTTACTGCTGAGGTTCCTGACAAAGAGCTGCTTTCAATAATGATCAATTTTTAAACAACATGCCACAATTTTAAAAGAACCTGTTATTTCACAGTTTGTGACCCTGCCAGCAATCAGCCAGATCAGAGGCAAGAGTATGGGCAAAATTGATGTATTTTTTCTTTTTTCTTTTAAAATCTGGAAATATCATAACCGACCAGCCTCCCCTGTTTGAAAGACTACCAGCCGCCACTGCCTGTGACAGTTTCAAACTTCAGTTTTCTACCTGGTGGGATAAGAGTTTTGACTTGTCTAGTTTATGATGATTGCCTGACCATTCACCTGACTCATGTTTCTGAGTATTGCTTAGCCCTTTTGTTTCTTTTTTCTTTTTTGCTATATTTTAATATATCCAGAAAAACTGTGTTGTTCTAGCTGCTCCAAGAGATACTGGAGTAAACAGTAAGTCAGACTGAGTACTGGAACCTGACACTTTTATTGCGCTTATGATTTCATTCAGCCAGTCATGTGCATTTGTCAGGCCAGTATGCATCACATATTTTAAGTAAGTCATAACCTAGGTCAGATGGAGATGAGTTGACATTTTTTTCGCATGGGATTGGTTTAACCTCCTGATCCAGTCATATGTGAAAGCTTTTAAAACACATTTCCTCCAGCTGAGTGGAGATTTGGGTCAGTCTGTGGTGTTTTAAATAGCTCAGTGTTCCCTCAGCAATGTGTCAGCAAAAAGGCACTTTAATGGAACACACTGGGTGAGGTTCAAAATAAGTTTACTGACAAACCATTTACTTTTAGCCAGCAAAACTACAACTTTTGACAGTGACAATAATGTTTCATTTGAACTTTTATATATTTAAAGGTAGACTGCCTTTCAGATATTTCAAGTCTCAGTCATAAAAAAAAATTTTCCCCGACACCCAATTATTTTTGTTTAGTGGACCGAAAGCTACTGAATTCGAATCACAGACTTCCAATTTTATTTTATTTTTTTAAAAATAGAACAATTAATGAATTTAGGGTCATGGGGCCCTAAATTCTCCGCTATTTTTTCCTGCTTCACCATGACCCAATGCAAGATACTATGTCATGCATCACATGGTGGGCTTTCGTCGTTCACACAAGCCGTTGTGGGATACAAATTTGAAACAGGAGAGAACAATGGAGGATGTGAATGAAATGCCAAAGACCGACTACAGTAGCGGAAAGCGAGAAGAAAAGCCGTTATGTTGAGAAGGAAAGGAAACGCAGGACCAAACTAATAAATATCGGCGGTCAGCGAGCACCTCGGTGTGATCAGCTGTTCGTTTAGCGACAGAATGATGGAACTGTCAGTGCACGGTCAAGGTAAACCTGTAGATGGCAGTAATGCAACACTGGATGCCGACTGCCGTAAAACCCAAAAGAAGAACAAAAAGAAGACGACAAAGGTAAGCGTGCTCATGCGCACATGGACTTCCTCTGTCTGCTTGACTGCGCGAAGAAAGCAGTTTCATGCACATTATTTGCGAGGGAATCCCCTGAAATTAAATAACTTCCCAGACACAGAATGGCCTGTTTTTTTTTTTTTAGATATTACAGAAATAAGTATATATCACAATGACCAAATTTCAGAGGGAACTAAATTTCACCAATTTTGTGAAATCGAAAGGCCGTATAGCTTATAGTAGTATCGATTCTTAATGCATTCTTGATGTCTAGAGTAGTGGTTCCCAAAGTGGGATCTGGCTATTGTAGTGTCCTCCATATTTTCATTTACTTACAGCAATGGAGCTCACAACCTATCACTGGATTAGTTATTTTTGATCAATTCAAGCTTATTGACCTTAATGTTTAGCTTGCTCTAAAAGTCCTTGTAGTTATAAACCTGTTTGATTGGTCAACTGAATTCATCCAAGCCTAACTAAATCTATAAATAACTTGTCCATAGCGTCTTCTGTTGGTTCAGGAATAGAAAGCTCTGAGGGCATGTTGCTACAAAAAGTCAGATACCGGTAACTCTTGGTTCAGAGATAATAGTTTGTGCTTTGCTCATTGCAAAGGTGGAACAACTCCCTGCAGATTACAGTGAAGTTTGAAATCCACCAGAAATAGTTTATTCAGATGCAGTTACTTAATTCATGACAAAAGAACATGTAGTAGCTCCCAGTCAAAATTTTCTGGCTATCTGATCAACATGTGCTGATTTGTCACCACGAAGTTGGCAAATGTTTTCTCTCAGGTTCATGGTGAATGTTCAAAGTTTTCTTGTGTAACTATCACCTATACCTGAGCAAAGTGTTTCAGCTTTAAGTGTCTCGTACCATGGTTTGTCTCATTGTTTGAGCTTTGAAAGCTACGCAGGATAACTTTCGATAAAGCTGCATAGCTGATTTTATATGAAAACAATGGCTTCACTGGTACAAAGTGATTTTGATGCTCATCATCTTCAGGCAGCCTAAATGGCTCTGAAAACCTTGTGCTTTAGTCTGAATAAGGAAGCTGTTCCTGAGTCAGCACTGTTATGTATAAAATGGAAATAAAAAAAGTGTCCACAGCCCGTTAAAATAATAGGTTTTTCTGACGAAAACTGATCAGGGAAGCTGCCAAGAGGCCTACAGCAACACTGAAGGAGCTGCAGGAATTTCTGCCAAGTACTGGTTGCGTACTACATGTGACAACAATCTCCTGTATTCTCCATATGTCTGGACTATGAGGTAGGGTCAAAGAAAAACACCCAGGCTCTGGCTAAATTTTGCAAAAAAAAAAAACCCATCAACTCTCCCAAAAGCATGTGGGAAAATGCGTTATGGTCTGATGAAACCAAGGTTGAACTATTTGGCCACAATTCCAAAAGGTATGTTTGGTGCGAAAACAACACTGCGCATCAGCAAAAGAGCACCATACCCATGGTGAAGCATGGTGGTGGCAGCATCATGTTTTGGGGTTGTTTTTCTTCAGCTGGAACAGGGGCTTTAGTCAAGGTGGAGGGAATTATGAACAGTTCTAAATACCAGTCGATTTTGGCCCAAAACCTTCAGGTGTCTGCTAGAAAGCTGAAGATGAAGAGGAATTCCATCTTTCAGCATGACAATGACCCCAAAAAAAGTTTTGGAGTTGCCTAGCCAGAGCCCAGACCTAAATCCAGTTGAAAATCTGTGGGGTGACCTGAAGAGAGCTGTGCACAAGAAATGCCCTCGTAATCTGACCGATTTGGAGCACTTTTGCAAGGAAGAGTGGGCAAATATTGCCAAGTCTAGATGTGGCAGGCTGATAGACTCCGACCCAAAAAGACTGAATGCTGTAATTAAATCAAAAGGTGCTTTAACAAAGTATTATTAGTTTAAGGGTGTGCATACTTATGCAACCAGCTTATTGTACGTTTTTGATTTTTTGTTTGCCCTCCTAACAGATTTGTTTGTTTTTCAATTGAATTGTACAGGTTATAGGTCACATTAAAGGTGGGAAAAGTTTTGAAATGATTTATCGTGGTCTCATTTTTTTTTACATCAGAAAAACCTAGCATTTTAACGGGGTGTGTACACTTTTTATATCCACTGTATACATAACAGTGCTGACTCAGGAACAGCTTCCTTAGTCAGACTAAAGCACAAGGTTTTCAGAGCCATTTAGGCTGCCTAAAGACGATGAGCATCAAAATCACTTTGTACCAGTGAAGCCATTGTTTTCATATAAAATGAGCTATGCCGCTTTATTAAAAGTTATCCTGCGTAACTTTCAAAGCTCAAAAGTGTACACTTTTTATATCCACTGTGTGTGTGTGTAATATACATATATATATACACACATATACACATTATATATATATATATATATATATATATATATATATATATATATATATATATATATATATATATATATATATATATATATATATACACACACACATATATCTCATCTCATTATCTCTAGCCGCTTTATCCTTCTGCAGGGTCGCAGGCAAGCTGGAGCCTATCCCAGCTGACTATGAGCGAAAGGCAGGGTACACCCTGGACAAGTCGCCAGGTCATCACAGGGCTGACACACAGCAACAAACAACCATTCACACTTATGGTGAACCCGGACCTTCTTATTGTGAGGCGACAGCGCTAACCACTACACCACAGTGCCGCCCTATATATATATATATATATATATATATATATATATATATATATATATATATATATACACACACACACAGTGCTCAGTGTAAATGAGTAGACCCCCTTTTGCCTTGGTCACAACTGGCCGTACGTGCTCCTACGGCCGGTCTTCGTGCAAAAACCGCAAGAAACGCACGGAGGGCGCGCGTGTGACGTGCTGATTTTCGAGCCGTAGATTGGCCGCAGACCGGCCGCAGAGGTTCTTTGTCATGTCAAACAAACTCTACGGGCGCTTACATTTTTTTCAGGTTGCAAGACAAACTTACGGCCAACGTGTGTCTTTCTCCATGAACAAAAAAAACGCAGCGATTTGGGAAACGCCAAAAATTGCATGGCCAAAAAATCGTACGTCCGGTTGTGACCTAGGCTTTTGAAAAGTAACATTTTAAACAATATCTCAATGAACACATTTTCCAAAATGTTGACAAGACAAAGTTTAATATAACATCTGTTTAACTTATAATGTGAAAGTAAGGTTAATAATATAACTTAGATTACACATTTTTCAGTTTTACTCAAATTATGGTGGTGCAAAAATGAGTACACCCCACAACAAAAACTACTACATCTAGTACTTTGTATGGCCTCCATGATTTTTAATGACAGCACCAAGTCTTCTAGGCATGGAATCAGGCCCGCCGACAGGGGGGGACAAATGGGTATGTTGTCCCGGGCCCAGGAATGGGGGGGGCCAGAACTGGGCTCTCATGAAGTTGCGATTATTTTATTTCATTTCAAAATGTGTTGATTTGGGGGAGAAATGTGCTATATTTGCATTCAATAAATGATTTCTAGATCTTTTGCCTTTATTGTCTTTGAAAAAGGCGTCAAGAACCCCCTACCACCCCTAATGCAAAAATGGTTTGGTCTGACTCTTTGATTAAGGGGAAAAAAACGACATCGTTCGATCATAGCGCTTCGACAATCAGCGTGCGTGCCATTTGCCAACATGCACAAGTCAGGAGCACAGAAAAGAAAAGAAAAGAGAAAAAGAGAGGAAGAAACCAAGAGACTCAGGGGCTCACTGCATAAATATTTTAAAAAAGATTCAGATGATGCAGCAGGTACTAGCAAAGGCAGTGGGGCAGCTGAGCCAGGTAAGACACAGCCAACTTTTTCCAGCCCCGTAAAGTAACCCCAACCAAGGCACGCGTGGCACGCAATTCATGTTACAAACGAGGGGAGAGCAAGTCACACTGAACACCATATCAAACGCACAGGGCATTGAATCATTTCATAACCACAACGGCTTAATAACATTGTGTTTCATATATCTGATTGAAGCTAAGAATATTCACATTAGCCCACAATCATATCCCGCCGTTTCTCGAGCGGTGTGTTCTTCTCTGCTTTTCACACTGGACAGTACGCATGCACGCACAACAAAAGTCCGGCGCAGTGCATTTCGCACCTGAATAGTTGCAGACTAAGGAAATGTTAAAATGTTAAAACTGTAAAAATGTTGAAATGCTAAAATGAAATGGTTGACCGGTTGAATGGTTTTTGAATACCTGTCATTTAAGGGTTGGAGTGAGTAGAGAATGGGATAAGCAGTGATGGGAATAACGGCGTTAGAAATAAACGGCGTTACTTTTTTTAGTAACGAGTAATATAACTAATTACTTTTTACATCGTTATAACGCCGTTCCCGTTACTTACGATAAAATACTATGCGTTACTTTATTAAAGCTGTTCTCATCTGGCACGCTGCTCATTCAGCCTTTCTTTCCTCTGCTTTCGTGTGGGACGGGGAGACACGAGACAACGGCACAGTAAGCCAATCAGAGTAGATTTGCACAACATACGTAGGTAGGCCACGCCTACTGCACTGTGCACTCTTTCAATCAGAAGACACAGCGATGGCGAGCGGTCAGCCCAAGACTGCGCTTTCACATTGGAAATACAGCCAATTGCTTTTCATTACTTGAAATAAAAGGCAAAAATGTCTACATGCAATGCACATTATGTCGAGGAACAAAGCGTTTGTCCTCGTCAGTGGCCAGTAATTAGTAACATAATTTTAATAACTACAAAAATATATTACATTTGATAGATGTCTTATCTCACATTGTCCCACAAAAATATTAATATAGTGTAGATAACGTTACTAACTGGTTCTGTTAAGTGTCCATTTCAGTCATTAAACACATTTAACATTCACTTTTATTATGATTACACTAATTGAATTGTATTTTTTTGAGGGGGAACAAAATGTAACGGAATAATCACTTTCCCTGGTAATTAGTTACTTTTATGACTAAGTAACTCCGTTACTAACTCAGTTACTTTTTGGGAAAAGTACCTAGTAACTATAACTAATTACTTTTTGAAAGTAACGTGCCCTGTGGGTTGGCATTCAGAGCATTTTGTCCCGGGCCCAGCCAAAGCTGTCAGCGGCCCTGCATGGAATGAACAAGTTGGTGACATTTTGCAACATCAATCTTTTTCCATTCAATTCTAAGTTATATTATTAGCCTTACTTTCACGTTATAAGTTAAACAGATGTTATATTAAACTTTGTCTTGTCAACATTTTGGAAATTGTTTGTGTTCATTGAGATCTCATCTCATCTCATTATCTGTAGCCGCTTTACCCTTCTACAGGGTCGCAGGCAAGCTGGAGCCTATCCCAGCTGACTACGGGCGAAAGGCGGGGTACACCCTGGACAAGTCGCCAGGTCATCACAGGGCTGACACATAGACACAGACAACCATTCACACTCACATTCACACCTACGGTCAATTTAGAGTCACCAGTTAACCTAACCTGCATGTCTTTGGACTGTGGGGGAAACCGGAGCACCCGGAGGAAACCCACGCGGACACGGGGAGAACATGCAAACTCCACACAGAAAGGCCCTCGCCGGCCACGGGGCTCGAACCCAGGACCTTCTTGCTGTGAGGCGACAGCGCTAACCACTACACCACCGTGCCACCTGTTCATTGAGATATTGTTTAAAATGTTACTTTTCAAAGGGGGTGGACTCATTTACGCTGAGCACTAATATATATATATATATATATATATATATATATATATATATATATATATATATATATATATATATATATATATATATATATAGCTCTAATATATATATATTTTTTTTTTTTTCCTGGAAACATAGACCATAAGTGATTTTTAGAGTAAGGCTCTAAAATTTCACTATGTGTATCTTTCCAGGTAATAGATTGATACAATGAGAGTCATCGGGAGACAGGAGATGACCTATTAACACCCCCCCACACACAAAACCCCACTCCAAATTTTCCTAAGCTGAATTGGTTGCCATGGAAATAGGCAAAAAAATAAAAAAATCACAGAAATCCTAAAATGTCAAAATGCACAACTCCTCTAATCACTTAACATTTTAAGTGATTAGAGGAGTTGTCAGGTTTTGTGAAAAAAAACTCCTAAGAGCTTTTGAGTTATGCTCCAGTAGCTAAAATGTTTACAGACGGACAGACAAACGGACCGACAGACGGACGGAGTGATAGTTATATCCCCCCGCATTATATGCTGGGGGGATTAAAAAAAAAGTACAAAAGATTTACCAACAGCAAGGAAAGTTACAGTTTAACACTAACTTACATGCAGGAATCAGATCTGATCTCACCTTTAGTGAAAGCCATGCCTCCTGCCTTTACGTTTGTAATATGTAGCTGCTGTGTGCCGTCCTCATCCACCACAACTACAGAAAACCCTATGAAGGAAGCAGAAAGAAAAGAAAAGAAAAGGCAAAGTGATTCCAATTAACAAATAGACTGATATATTACATTCAATCACGCGCTTACTGTATTTACTAAATGAGACAGCAGTGTGAATGAAAGTCTTACCATAACCGATAGCACAGGATTCATTTCTGTCAAACTGGATAACTTTCATAGTTTTGGTACAAACTTCAATCTCTTTGTAGAGCTGAAAGAAAAGGAACAGTACCGAGTTTCCCAAAAGCATCATAGCACAAAGATCATAGTTAAATGGTAGCGCAAGCAGCACAATGAACACACTCTCTCCTAGTTAAGATGCTCTTAGCGTTAAGAGGATTTTGGAAAACCCACCCCAGAATTGTAAGGAAGAAAGTGAGAAAAAAAAACATTATAATGATTTTATTTGATTAATATAAAATAAAATTACATTATATTTCAATTTTTCACATAGAACTTACAGAAACCTCATGAAATAAGCCCTATGGAATGAAACAGACAGACAACCTCTTTTGTTTACACGTAGGGAAAATAACAGCAAATTGTTTCCTCATGCGAGCCAAAAATCAATAAAAAATAAGTCCTCTAATAGTTTTACATAAAAGAATGAATGGAAGAGACCAGAGATACAGAAAGAAATGTTTACAATACTTTCTTACTCTCTTATATTGGGTCCATTTCTCCAATATAATAACTGATATATAGTGTCTTGCAAAAGTATTCATCCCCTTTCATGTTTGTCCTGTTTTGTTGCATTACAAGCTGGAATTAAAATGGATTTTTGGAGGGTTAGCACCATTTGATTTACACAACATGCTGACCACTTTAAAGGTGAAAATTGTTGTTTTATTTTGACACAAACAATAATGAAGTTGAAAAAACAGAAATCTGGAGTGTGCATAGGTATTCACCCCCTTTCGTATGAAACCCCTAAATAAGAGCTGATCCAACCAATTCACTTCATAAGTCACATCATTAGTTGATTAAGATCCACCTGTGTGCAATCAAAGTGTCACATGATGTCTGTATAAATCAACCTGTTCTGGAAGGACCCTGACTCTGCTACACTACTAAGCAAGCAACATGAAAACCAAGGAGCCTCCAAACAGGTCAGAGACAAAGCTGTGGAGAAGTATAGATCAGGGTTGGGTTATAAAAAATATCCCAAACTTTGAATATCCCAGGGAGCACCATTAAATCCATTATAGCAAAATGGAAAGAATATGGCACCACTACAAACCTGACAAGAGAAGGCCGCCCACAAAACTCACAGACCGGGCAAGGAGGGCATTAATCAGAGATGCAACAAAGACACCAAAGATAACACTGAAGGAGCTGCAGAGATCCACAGCGGAGATGGGAGTATCTGTCCATAGGACCACTTTAAGCCGTACAATCCACAGAGTGGGGCTTTATGGAAGAGTGGCCAGAAAAAACTCATTGCTTAAGAAAACGCGTTTGGAGTTTGCCCAACAGCATGTGGCAGACTCCCCAAACACATGGAAGAAGAGCCTCTGGTCAAATGAGACTAAAATTGATCTTTTTGGCCATCATGGGAAATGCCATGTGTGGTGCAAACCCAACACCCTGAGAAGACCATTCCTACAGTGAAGCATGGTGGTGGCAGCATCATGCTGTGGGGATATTTTTCATCTGCAGGGACAGGAAAGCTGGTCAGGACTGAAGGAAAGATAGGTGGCACTAAATACAGGGTAATTCTGGAGGAAAACCTGTTTGAGTCAGCCAGAGGTTTGAGACTGGGACAAAGGTTCACATTCCAGCAGGATAATGACCCTGAACATACTGCTAAAGCTACATTGGAGTGGTGTAAAGGGAAACATTTAAATGTCTTGGAATGGCCTCAGGGGCGTCAGAAGCATTTTTAATGTGGGGGGGGGGACACACTGGTGGGGGGTCCTCCGCCAGAAAATTTTTAATTAATTAGATGCCATTTCCTGCATTCTGGTGTATTTTTAACAGGTTGTTAAACACCTAATTTTACCTACAAAAGTCACTTAATTCAATGACTATTTTAGAGACTCAACAATAAGTCCTCATTCAACTAGCCCAGGGGTTTTCAAAGTGTGGGAGAGTCAGCCCCCCCTCGGAGAGCAAATAAACAACAGCGCCCCCCTTACAATTTTTGTTGTTGCTATACTTAATGTTCCATTCGTATTTTTTAAAAAATGGTTGTTGTACACATTTTTATTTTTTTCTTTTTCACATTTTAAACATCTGTGCTTTTTAAAACATCTTGTTTTACACATTTTAAACATCTCATAGCATCGTTAGCTAGCACCTCTTGGCAGACAACACACTGTGGCAGTGGAGCATCTTCAGATCCAGTCCATGAAAATCCAAACTTTAAATAATCGTGGTCATACTTCCTTCTTTTTCCAGTCCCCCAGGATTCCGCGGGCCTTTTTTGTGATTGTAGCTGGCTAAAATGTCTGATGTTGCGGGGGTTTCCAAAAAAATTGCGATGAAAGTTGCGGTGTTTAGGTTTTTATTGCGATTACATTGCGGGAGGAAGTGAAAGTTGCGAGAAATTGTTGCGATTTTCTCTTTTTGTGATTAAAATTGAGTGATATGTTAAATATTAAGTTATTACTGAAAAACTATTGATTAAAAAAAACAAAGACACTGAGAAATGGTCCTATAAACAACTTTACCAATATAAAAGATTACCAGGACTACAAAAATGCAGAAAAATAGGCTTTACTTATCCAAATGCACCTGTTGGTTCAAAAGTTAAAGTGCATAGAACCTCACAGCACAACATGAAGTTACCTTAAAATATAATATAAATGCCTCAGCTTTCATGTAAGAAAAAAACTTTTAATACTAGTCCTGTGTGCAGGCAGTCTCTCCTGAAGACTAAATTAAACAATAATTATAAACTAATAAAATAAATGGCTCAGGCTTCATAGAAGAAAAAAAAAACAATTTGAACAGAATCTCACAGTATGATGCTGAAGCTGCCTAAACAATGGAAAATAAAATACCATTTTGGCAAAAATGTTGGCATCCATTAACTTCTTGTATTAAGTAAAAAAAAAATAAAGTGCACACAGTCCTTCACTGTAAACATAACACACTTTCAGTAACAGAATTTAAGCCTACATAAACACTGACTCGCACATCATGCAATGTTGCCAGATAATGCTGACGTTTTCCAGTCCAAAATATGTTCAAAACTCACCAAAATGCACTTAAAACCAATCTGGCAACACTGCGCGCATGCTGCTTCTCTTGAACTTATACGCGGAAGGTAGTTTGTCGACGTCACCTCAAGACGACGCCAACGATTGGTCAAATTTGCGGGAAAGTTGCGGTGATTGGATATAATTGCAACACCGCCCTGAATTCGCGGGGATTGGTTGAATTTGTGCTGAAGTTGCAAATCGCAACATCCTGGAGGCTCTGTTTTTTTTTTTTGCTTGGCCTAGACTCTGTCTCCTCACTCACTCACTACGTTTACATGCACATAGAGAGAATCGAATTTCTGCCGTTGCTCGACTGAAATCGAAGTTCAAAATGGCATGTATACACCTTAATTCGGCTGAAATTGAACCGAACTTAATTTCTTGGAATCGAGCTACACGACCTAGATTATGCGATTTCTGCCGAGCTACTTAGTGCATGTAAACCCTATTGAGCTACGTATTCGAGCTACTTACTTCAGCACTGCCCCTTCCGGAAGTGACAAGACCACAAGGGAAACACAACAGCCTCGGTCGGCATGACAACGAATCATGACAACGGCATGAATCTTTTCTTTTTGTGGTATTGTTTGCACTGTTAAAATTTAGCTCACTTACTGTATCACCAAATACATCTGTACAGCTGTTGCATAGCTGTGAAATGTGTCAAAAAAACAGCCTCGGTCGGCATGACACTTCACCTTAGCCGCCCACTTTATTAGGAACACTTCTGTTCGTACATACAAACTACAAACACTCTTCTTAGAGTTTATTTTATTTTTAAAAGGGACAGTGCACAAATTAAACATTATCCTTGTGGTCAGGACAGATGTCTGTACCAGGTTATAGCAGTGCATGCTAATTTCCGCCTGTAGTCACTTAGTTTATACTCTTGAATAGCTCTTCTTCATGACGACAACCGGAAGTGTACTAACACGATGGGGCGTGTAGCGCCACCTGTGGCTCGGGTGCACAATGCACCTCATAACAATAGCTCGATTTAAACACTGTGCATGTAGGATTGGATTTCTCTGGCACCCTGCTGGGACCTTCAGCTCGATTACCGACAGCAGCTCGATTTGGATGTGCATGTAAACGTAGTCACTGTAGCTTTAGGTACTAAAAATCGATCCGTTTTGTCTCTGGTAAAGGCTCCTCACGTTGCGCCCCCCCTGAAGAACTCTGGCGCCCCACACTTTGAAAAGCCCTGAACTAGTCCATATATTCATCAGCCTGTTTTTAAACCCACCACTACACCTAAGATAATGAGATGAATGTGACAATTTATCACCAACAATGACTTTATGGGTGCATTTTACTTTTTATTTTGTGTTTTCTATTTAGTTTTAGATGTAACACAACATGCCACTGGGCCAAGCAATAGTGACACTCAACTGTATGTTTAAAAATAAGAATATTCATAATTTCACACAATGACCAGGCATGGCATGGCATCATGCAAACTTCATAACACAAACTCACACTGTGTCAAGCAACGGTGACACATAAAAAATAACTTCACACAATGAACAGGTGCAATTTTGTTCACCACCAACAGTGACTTTAGTGGGTGCATTTTACTTTTTTCCGATTTAGCGATACTCATAACAAAAATGGCATGGCATCATGCAGTCTTCATAACACAAAATTACACTGGGTCAAGCAATGACACATAAAAGAGAACTTCACACAATGAACAAGTGCAGTTTTGTCAACCTACATGCAATGGTGGTACTACAGTAGCATTTACAGATTAGTATAACAAATAGATTTATAGATATAACGCCTTCTTATATTGGTGCCACCACAATTTCTACCACTTCATAACTTTTATCCCCCTTTCCTTCACAATCCACCTGGAATAACATCCATCTCTCTCCATTACTTTCCTTTCTACTATTCCTTCCCCATACACTGATTTCCCATCTTACTTTCCAGAAAACTGCCAAAGACCAGACAAAACAAGTTCTTCAAATCACACAGGGAATCAATAAATATCATCAGAGCAGACTTGACCTCATTCTTGGCATTACAGTAAGGCAGGCCTACTGGGTTTTAATTAAATGATAGCTAAGGTTAAGCTAGCTGATACATCTCCTAACATTGACTAGACATTTCCATTGGGACAAAAAAAAAAACTGCCCTGTGGGGAAATTTTGACTGACTTTCCGCTTCTTTGTAAAGAATGTCCTTATGTCCATTGTGTCGGGGGGGGGAGTAAATACTGCAAACAATTCATCATCAACCAAGAATACCCCATTTCATTGTTTGGTTGAATATTAATTTAACGTGTCCTAGGGTTAATTTTGAGGCCATATAACAAAAGAATAAGGTTTTAGCAAAAGCTAGACATTGTGAGGTTGCAATGTGGCTGACGTCACCTCCTCCACTTTCCAGCAGCTGCACCAACATTTCTGTGCTCGCGCTGAGATTCACTTCACTCGCGCGCGGTGAGCTGTTGTAGTGAACGCCCAGAAAACCCGGAGTGGATTTTCAGTGGTCTGTGTATTCTCTTATCGATCAAGTGTAATGGATTCTTTCACGAAGCAATAGAAACGGCGCTGGGTGAACTCATATTTTATGTTAAATGTGGGGGGGCCCAAACGAAGAATTATGAAATGTGAGGGGGACATGTCCCCTTCACATTCAATGGTGGCGACGCCCATGAATGGCCTAGTCAAAGCCCAGACCTCAATCCAATTGAGAATCTGTGGCATAACTTGAAGATTGCTGTACACCAACGCAACCCATCTAACTTGAAGGAGTTGGACCAGTTTTGCCTTGAGGCTAGGCTGACACTTGCACGATTCCGTGGCACGCATTGGCACGACTCGAGTCGTGCCAGTGCGCAAACTAGTCGTAAACTGGCGTGAAGTGTGTGTAAACCCGTCGTGACTGCGTGCCATGTCGGGATGAGAATTTTGAAATGTTCAAAATTTTGGTCACGACAAAATTTCACGACCGGGTCGTGAACTATGCGCAAACTGTTCGTGATCTCGTCGTGAACTCGTCGGGACGATGCGGGAGGATGCATGCCAGTGCGTGGAAGTGCGCGCCATGCCACAACTGTCACGAACTGCCACGAATAGTTCACGAACAGCTCACGTCGAGTTCACGAGTAGTTCACGACATGTTCACGAATTGGTGCGCGTCGCAGCGTGGCCGTGCCTTCCCACTGACACGGTCACGCATTGATGGCACAAGCAGTTCACGACTAGTTTACACACTTCACGAACAGTTTGAGCATGGCACAAGCAGTTCACGACGAGTGCATGAGCAGTTCACGAGCAGTTCACGACTACTGCGCGACAGTGGTGCTCGCGTCGGTGCGGGGGTATATATAGGGCTTCCCGGACACTTCTCGCCATTCGCAATTTTTTTTCTTGCTTTTTTCTTTAATGTCTTTTATTTTCTATTCCTTCATGACTATTTTTTTGGGGGGGGAGTTTCGTTTCTTTTATTTCAAAAATGGAACAACTGTGGATGCAGCTCATGAAGCTACTACCATTCTTTCTTGCCAAGGGACAGCACCAGCAGGGGACATGTAGTAATGTGACAGGTAGTCTTGCTGATCCTTTGCATCCTTCTGGGTATGATGGCCGGTTAGAGGCAGCAGCCCCTGCAGGTGTCGGTCAGTCCTCCATCCACCAGGGATCAGATCATGTGTGTCCGGATCTTCACGGTCCACTTCTGAAATTGCGTGTGGGTATCTGATGAGGATGAGGTTGTGCATGACACAGGCGTGCCCAAGTCGGCACGACACCGTCCGAATTGCGCAAACTTGTCGTGCCAATGCGGGAAGTGCGTAAACTATGCGCAAACTATGCGTGAACTCGTCGTGCCAGTTCGTGAATGTGGACGGGCACACATTCGTGAACTCGTCGTGAACTATGCGTGAACTAGTCGTGAACAGTGCGGGAGCCTCCCAGTTCATGCCCCAAAATGGCACGACTTGCCATGACAAAATCATGGCCAAAAGTCGTGCAAGTGTCAGCCTAGGGTGAGGAATGGGCAAAAATCCCAGTGGCTAGATGTGCTAAGCTAATAGAGACATACCCCCAAGAGACTTGCAGCTGTAATTGCAGCAAAAGGTGGCTCTACAAAGTATTGACTTTGGGGGGTGAATACCTATGCACACTCTAGATTTCTGTTTTTTCATCTTATTGTTTGTGTCACAATAAAACAACAATTTGCCCCTTTAAAGTGGTAGGCATGTTGTGTAAATCAAATGATACTAACCCCCCAAAAATCTATTTTAATTCCAGCTTGTAATGCGACAAAACAGGACAAACACCAAGGGGGATGAATACTTTCACAAGAAACTGTAAGCGATATAACTATTCTTAATTTGCATTACAATAAACATAAACAATATTTATTTAAAGACCCAAAACTTTTTCACCTGCTGGTGTGTGTGAGTGGGTGTGAATCCAAATATTATTTTGCTATATTATTCCAAGGTTAAAATGACCTGCACCTCTCTGTGCAAATATGCTTTCATATTTATTAAGGAAAGATGTTATGTTTAATGTTAGGGTTTAATTTTGGAAAATCATTTCAATATTTTTCCACCTTTGAAATGGTTATTGTGAACAATGCTGAATCAGGAAGTCTGAACCCAATGGCACACCTATGCCACACTCAGCTCTGTATTCTCTATCAGAAAATCTGAAAATTGTTTGCATCAATGTTTTCTTTTGAGGAATTTTTTCTAATATCCCAGGGCTTTATCAATATAGCGCTATATTCAGTCCATGATTAATGCTATAACTACAACTTACCAGGTCCCAGAGTTCCTCCTCAGGCTTAGGGACATAAAATTGCACTTGATTGTTGATTAGAAACTTTAGCCGGAGATAGTGCTTGGGTCGATCCAGACTATGGGCCTTGGGGGAACAAAGAAACAAATGTATGATTATCATCCACATCATGATTGATAAGGTTAAATGTAGTTGGGCAAAACTGATGTAGAAAAACATAACCTAAAACATTGACTAAGAACCCGATGTGGACAGTAACGAAGTACATTTACTTGAGGACTGTACTTTTTGAGTATCTGTACATGAGTGGTTTTTTTTTGGAAACTTATGACTTTAACTTCACTACATTTGAAAGACAGATATCGTACTTTTCACTCCACTACATTTCTAGCCTGGCTAACACGACTTCAAAGCTCTCCGAGCTATTGGTCTGGCCGAGATATTAAGCCCAACCGTTTCCCAGAGCCCGTGGTTGACCCGCCTCCCTGAAATGCCTCAGTTTGCTACTGGTCGAAGCCAGAAAAGGCTGTGACGAAGCTTAAACCAATCACATCACTCTTTCCTCTGACGTATGCGACGTGACAGGGCTAACTGGTAGATTAAACTCTTACCGAAGCCGGTCGGGAGCAAGACGAAAACGTCCTTCCTTTCAATAAATACCTCCAGGGCTGCTCTTTGCTCCGTTTTCAATGAGAACTTCCCGTTGAATGCTTTCAATACAGCATCTATGCGTAATAGATGCGGAAGCGTGAATGAAACGCTTCCGGCATAGATTCTGTAAACAATCTATGGCTTCCGGTCGCAGTTCTACTACGTCAGTGCCTTGAATACGCCTCTACCCAGGGCCGTTGGAGATGCTCAAAATTGATTGGTTCCTGATTTTTTGGGAGCTTGGAAGAGCTGTAGATAGCTTGCCTGGCCAGACTAAGCTCGCAACAGGCCCTCGTGTTGCGTCATGGATGGGCGGGCCCAGGCTACTACATTTCTATCAAGATCCTCGTTACTCATTGCTATGAAGCAGCTTTGAAAGTGGATGTTTTATTTCTTTTCTTTTCTAAAACGTGATTGTTTTTTTTCGCAGGTGACATTCAGACAGCCTGTCAGTAATCACTAGAGTCGTCATGTCCATAGACTGTATAAAATCGAGTTCAATGATTTCTCAGCAGCATTATTTCAACACGATCAGTTGATGGTAGAATGGAAGGAGGCGGTTCTTCTGGGGAATGCACACCCATGGCTTTATCTAGAACCCATGTTTCAGAAAGGATTAAAGATTCGTTTTGTTTTAAATGTTTGCTTTGTTTGCCTAAAATGAACCACATCACAGCTTTCAAAAACTCGCCGTCTGACCTGCGGAAGCATATTGAGGTATCCATCCATCCATCCATCCATTATCTGTAGCTGCTTATCCTGTCCTACAGGGTCGCAGGCAAGCTGGAGCCTATCCCAGCTGACTATGGGTGAGAGGTGGGGTACACCCTGGCCAAGTCGCCAGGTTATCGCAAGGCTGACACAGAGACAAACAACCATTCACACTCACATTCACACCTACGGTCAATTTAGAGCCACCAATTAGCCTAACCTGCATGTCTTTGGACTGTGGGGGAAACTGGAGCACCCAAAGGAAACCCACACAGACACGGGGAGAACATGCAAACTCCACACAGAAAGGCCCTTGCTGGCCGCTGGGCTCAAACCCAGGATCTTCTTGCTGTGAGGTGACAGTGCTAACTGTATGTATGTAAATGTTTTATTCCAAGAGAAAGCTTGCAATGAAGTTGTCTGTGCTTTTAGAGCTGGCGATAACGTTGCAATAGCTAAGCAGTCTGGTTAGTTTTAGTCAAATGACTTTCTACGGATTTGCCCGCCATGTTGCCATGGCCTTGTCCACAGCTAACATTAACGCATAGCTACTTTTGTTTTGATGTCAGATGATGGTCTTGCATTTTTTTGTCTTGCTTAAAGCAGTGTTGCTGTTGGGCGGTTATTAATCTAGAGGTGCGGACCTGGGTTTTAAGCAGGTTGGATTTTCATTTTTATTTTCTGAGCATGCTGCATTTACAGCTATTCCACTGTCTTCCTGATTAACATATACATACATGCGTGCACACACTGCCAGAGCTGGGTCAGAACACTACTATGCTGCTTTGTAGGGATGGGTAGGAATATTAAAATTTAAAGAAAAAAAACCCAATGGTTCTTCTTTTGTCAATTCAGTTGTGTTTCATTTTGTAACATTCTACCAGGCGTTTATTCTACAGGTTCTACAAACTAATCAGTAAATCCAGTAGGTTGCTTCAGAGGTGTTAGGCATTGTAAGCGTTGTGGCAATAATACAACAATGCATTGACAGAAAATGTACTTTTAAAAACAAGTGCTTCAGTATTCTAACTTGCGTAAAAATTTGACTGTACAACTTTCACTTGTATCGGAGTAACATTTGACTAGTGGTATCTGTACTTTGACTTAAGTAATGAACTTGGGTACTTTGTCCACCTCTGTTAAGAACCACCCTGGGTAAAGCTTTTAGGTCCAGTAAAGTATGTAATAATCCAAACAGTCCTGGTTCGATGCCCTATGCAGTGACAAATATACATGTAGCGCTTAGTACATACCTCACTTTGTACATTTTTAAATGTTTTGAAGCAATCATTAGGATGAGAAAGGTGCTACATAAAGATCACAACTCTGAACCACTTGAAATTGATCTGACCAATGGCACACTTTTCCAAGTGTCCTACTTATGGTTAAATGCCATAAGCCATTTTTTTCTCCTAACACATCTACAGCTGCTGTGTAAGGAGTGCTATGCTGGACGCTCGTGAGAGTTGGCCTCTGAGAAGCATGGACGTGAAGCGCCTGGAGAGGAACGAGAGAGCAATGCTGAGATGGATGTGTAGCATGAAGCCTGATGATGTGGTCAGCTCTAGCTGTCTTCGTCAGAGACTTGGCCAAGTGGAGCTTGATGCCAACCTTCGATATAAGCGCCTACAGTGGTTTGGCCACGTCCATAGGAGCACCTCTTGTATTGGAAGGGTCATGTCCCGACACCAGAATCTCAAGAAGTGGTACCTTACACCCAAAGATGTTTTAGACAGAGACTTCTGGAAGAAAAAATTACGGACTTGCCGTGCAACGCCCAACATACTGGTGGTGTTTACGTGACGTTAAACCGGATAGTGAGTGAGTGAGTGAGTGAATAAGGTAGCTAACAGCTGGCCCTTTGTATCATAAATCCATTACTTATTAAAACATGGGAGGAAAAAAACTCAAACCATGAAGTGAAAATATACATTTTTTATGACAGAACACAAAACATTAAGTGCCTCATACTGTATTCCATTATGTTATTTGTCAGAAAGCTGGTTTTTGAATTGAATTGAATTGAATAGGTCAGTATACCAACATCATAATATAACTTATTTAAAATTCTATTTTCACAACCGCTGCTCGTTTTTTGAAGATGTGATCTTTGTTTGCATATACGCACAGACCAATGGGAGCATTCAAGTATGGTGTATCAAACGTGCAATCAGCCATTCAGCATATTATCAGTCTTCAGGAAGAAGGAAAATATTGATGATTGTGCACTTTCACATTGCATTTCTATTTCTATGACTTCAATCCTTCCAACCCCTCACATGCTTGACCTCGTTGCAAGGATAGCTTTTTCAAAAACGAACATATGCTGTTTTAACTCATTGTTCATGGTTCTTTCATCCCAGGGTTACTGTTACCTCCAAGTAAACTAAACACAGAAAAATTTCCTGATGTCACCCGACAGGAATTTGCCTTCCTTTAATTACACCAATCCAAGCCAGATAATTGAGATTACTCTCTATTTTCATGCTTAAGTGACAACAGCACTGAGGAATTAAGAGTTTATTCCTGGCTTGGGCACATGTACTGGAATCTAAGAGTTAGCCTCTTTATAGTAATTACAGGTCATAGAGTTTGGAGCCTGTTTTCCAAAAGCAACCCAGTGAAAATATGTCTAGAAGAGAGTAGAGTGAGTAACACTTTAAACACTCATGATAACCAGTACAATGATATTTACACTGTATAGCTTTCGGGAGGCTCGACTGTAGTCTGTCATATAGCACATAATGTAACAAACTGTTGGATAGTACTTACTTTTATATTATAATTGGTATATTTAAATACACATTAAGGTCAGAAAATGGGGGTGGCACGGTGGTGTAGTGGTTAGCACTGTTGCCTCACAGAAAGAAGGTTCTGGGTTCGAGCCCAGTGGCTGACGGGGGCCTTTCTGTGTGTGGAGTTTACATGTTCTCTCCATGTCTGTGTGGGTTTCCTCTGGGTGCTCCGGTTTCCCCCACAGTCCAAAGACATGTAGGTTAGGCTAATTGGTGGCCCTACATTGACTGTAGGTGTGAATGCGAGTGTGAATGGTTGTGTGTCAGCCCTGTGCTGATCTGGTGACTTGTCCAGGGTGTACCCTGCCTCTCGCCCATAGTCAGCTGGGATAGGCTCTAGCTTGCCTGCAACCCTACACAGGATAAGCAGTTATGGATAATGGATGGATGAATTAAGGTCAGAAAATGAGGTATTTAAACTGCTTGATGTATTAGACCTATGCTGACTAAATTTTGCTCCGAGATATCTCATCGATAACAAGTCTTTCCAGGCAAAACAAACCTCGCCTGGCAGCACTTATTTTATACCTATATGTTGATAATGGTAATATTTCTTAATCATCAGCTGTCAGGTTATAGTCCCATGAAAATCCATGACCTTGAGTTTGACATTTCAAAGTCATTCAAGGTCAGAAGTCATGGCGGCAACTCAACGCCCATATGGCACTTCCTATAAGTTGATAATGGTAAACATCTGGCTATCATTAACCATTTTAAAGTTGTAGCCCTTTGAAAACCCATTACCTTGAGTTTGACCTTTCAAGGTCAAAGATCATGGTGCCAAATGAAAGCCCATATGGCACTTCCTATAAGTTGATAATGGTAAATATCTGGCTACCATCAACCGTTTTCAAGTTACAGCCCTCTGAAAATTCGTGACCTTGAGTTTGACTTTTCAAGGTCACTCAAGGTCAAAGATCATGGTGCCAAATGAAAGGCCATATGGGGGTTCCTATATGCTCATCATAGTAAACATCTGTCTATCGACAACAGTTTTTGAGTTATAATGGAAAATGTTTTTTTGACCGATGACCTCGACCCCCCTGACTTTTAACCCCCAACCACTACGGAGACTGTCCAAGCGACCCCATCATGCAGCATATGGTTGGAAGCAGAGTTGAAAGATGCACAATTTGGTTTTGGGTTGAAGTCAAAGTGAATAATTTGAAGAAAGTTATTGCAAAAAAAAAAAAAAGGTTTTGACCTTTCCGGTAATCTTGACCTTGATCCGATTACTCCCAAAATTTAATCAGGTAATTTATGGACCATTGCCCACCTACCCTGAAAATCTGAACTCAACTGGTACAACCGTCTAGATGCTAGATTGTTAACAGACAGACACAAACGAACAAACCTACTGATTACAATACCTCACCCCGCTGAGTCCGTTGCGGGCGAGGTGAATAATACAGGTTCTTCCAGTGATACTATGCATACATGACTGATATAAATATTGCAAAGCATTCAGATGGGTTGTTACAGTTCAGATTGGGTTTTAGTGGAAATATGACAGGAAGTAAAATAATTCAGAGATAGATACAGAACATGGTGTGTGTGTGTGTGTGTGTGTGTGTGTGTGTGTG
The DNA here is from genome assembly GCF_027579695.1 of Neoarius graeffei. Lineage (NCBI taxonomy): Eukaryota > Metazoa > Chordata > Actinopteri > Siluriformes > Ariidae > Neoarius > Neoarius graeffei. The sequence goes on from NC_083593.1 coordinate 17,990,774, forward strand.
TGTGTGTGTGTGTGTGTGTGTGTGTGTGTGATATAAAGAATGAGTATATATTATAGCATTGAAGCTATACCCTCAGGCCTGTGCTGACCTGTAAGTGTGTGTATATATGTGTGTGTGTGTGTGTGTGTGCGCATGTATGCGTGTGTTCACCTTGCACACTGATTCCAGGGCTTCCAGAGTCGTCTCTCCTGGCTGTATAATTACCAGAACAGGCTGATCGTTGGGCAAAATTACCCATGATGGCGTGAGGTATTCAGTAACCCAAACATCACTGTCTGCAGCTTGTTGAGGGAGACTCCTCATGGATCCTGTCTGATCCTTGCATCATGCAAACAACAAAAAACAAGTCAATATGGCTAAAAGGTCATACGGCTGAACAATTATGGTATGCTCTTCAGACTCTTCATGCACTTCAGTTTCAGTAACGAAGTGGATCATTTAAATGGTAAAACAAAACAGAATTTAAACTAAGAGATAAATGAACAAACAAACAAACAAACAAATAATGGTTCCATGGTACTAACAGTGAGTTACTGATAGGCAATAGATTTTTTAGCCTTCTCATTCAATGCCCCTTTTTAGCCCTCCCATTCAAAACACACACACATACACATACACACGCATGCACACACTTGGCTGTACTATTTTAACGAGTGCTTTATGTAACCATATCACAATTAAACCACGCTGTCTAAATCAATATAGAAGAAATGCATCAAGCCAGATCTGTTTCTAATTCCAGCTAATTTGTTGAATCCAATTAACTTGGCATCCAACCATGACAGTATCTGATCTTTTTTTTGCCCCATCGAGCTAAAGCTTGGCCTGTGGTTGCTGATCAACTGGGTGAGATTTGATGAACAGGAGGGCATTGTGGCTAGGATATGGGGGCTCTTGGACTCCCAGGTCTATCAGCGGATCTGTCAGCAGCAGCATCCTGCCCAAGTGCTGATATCTTATCATCCCGTATTGGGTGACAGGCTTCACTGTGCCCTTTCCCTCCCAGCAATCTGGCTACAGCATGCCACTGATGGTGGGCTGTGTAATGAATGAGAGCATGAACCCACACACAGGGATTAAGGGGAGTGTAAAGGATTGTGGTTGCACACATGAACACACTGACGGCAGGACGATGAAGTTTGGTGGACGGCTGATGAAACAACAATAGTTCAGTCACTGTGAGTTACTAATACAAGCCATTTTTACTTCTCCCTTTGCATCAAACACAATATGCATAATCATTCCCTTGCATTCTTTTTCATGCATGGATACAAATTCTCACATGCATTCACAAACACAGTATATGTATATGTTCTTTGAAATGGTTCTCGCTCTCCATCACATACACGTGCAAACACAGTTCACCTACCAAGACACAAGCCATCTGTCTCATCCAGCTCTGTTATGGATGTGTCGGGTGGGAAGATTGTCTAGCATTACCCGTATTTCCCAGGAGACCCCTCGCAGCAATGCCCAATGAACAGCTAAACTAAAACTGTACACCTCTCTCAATAAGTGTACAGTCCCCTTTCTCAATCCTTCGTTAGGTTTCCAAATAAGTTATTTTCCCCCCCAATAAACTACACACGATGTAATTATTTACAGCTATTCTCTTTCACAGTAAATTCATTTCACTAATTCAAATTAAAGTTGTATTTTCCTTACCAAGCTCTCCTTGGTTGGATCGCCAAACATTTCCTCCAAATTTTTCTTCACTGGTTCCTCTCTATCCACAAACACCTATAACAGACAAAACAGCCAGACAAGATCACATTTTGGCTCTGTTAAAGACAGACTTCAAATTCAGCTCATAAAAATTATTTTCCCTGACACACAATTATTTTTGTTTAGTGGACTGAAAGCTACTGAATTTGAATCACAGACTTCCAATTTTATGAGGTTTTTTTTTTTAAACAGAACAATTAATGAATTTAAGGCCACGTGGCCCTAAATACTCCATTATTTTTTCCTGCTTCACCATGACGCAATACAAGATACTACATCATGTATCATGTGGTGGGCTTTCCCCGTTTGCGCAAGGTATTGTGGGATACAAATTTGAAACAGGAGAGGAAAATGGAGGACGTGAAGGAAACGTGAAAGACTGACTACAGTAACGGAAAGTGAGAAGAAAAGATGTTATGTTATATAAGAAGGAAAGGAAACGCAGGACCAAACTAATAAATATCGGCTGTCAGCGAGCACCTCGGTGTTCAGCTGTTCGTTTAGCGACAGAATGATGGAACTGTCAGTGCACGGTCAAAGGTAAACCTGTAGATGGCAGTAATGCAACACTGGATGTCAACTGCCGTAAAACCCAAAAGAAGAAGGAAAAGAAGACGAAGGTAAACCTGCGCATGCGCACATGGACTTCCTCTGTCTGCTTGACTGCACGAAGCGAGCGATTTCAATTTCATGCACATTATTTGCTAGGGAATCCCCTCAAATTAAACAACTTCCCAGCCATACAGTGGCCTGTTTTTTTATTTATTATAGAAATAAACATCTCATCTCTCATCTCATTATCTCTAGCTGCTTTATCCCGTAGAAATAAACATGTATCACAATAACCAAATTTCAGAGGGAATGAAATTTCACCGATTTCATGAAATCAAAAGGCCATCTACTTTTCATCTCATCTCATCTCATTATCTCTAACCGCTTTATCCTGTTCTACAGGGTCGCAGGCAAGCTGGAGCCTATCCCAGCTGACTACAGGCGAAAGGCGGGGTACACCCTGGACAAGTCGCCAGGTCATCACAGGGCTGACACATAGACACAGACAACCATTCACACTCACATTCACACCTACGGTCAATTTAGAGTCACCAGTTAACCTAACCTGCATGTCTTTGGACTGTGGGGGAAACCGGGGCACCCGGAGGAAACCCACGCGGACACGGGGAGAACATGCAAACTCCGCACAGAAAGGCCCTCGCCGGCCACAGGGCTCGAACCCGGACCTTCTTGCTGTGAGGCGACAGCGCTAACCACTACACCACCGTGCCGCCCCCGTCTACTTTTAAAACAGTCAACTTTGGCAAAATCAGTTAAAAACAGTGATGTACATTAAAAACTGTCATCAGGTAGGATTAATGACAGTACGCATGACTGGCTTTCCAGACGGTGTTTAAATTTCACATAGACAAATGATGTGCCATCTTGCATGATTGAATCACATGGCTTGTGAATGTAAAAATCACCTTTAAACTTCAATCATCCAATTATGAGTTGAGAGCTAAAATCTAGGATATTACTCTAGGATATAGAGTAATGAAAAGACCTGGCTAATGCTGGGTCTGCTTTTGCTTTTCTTCTTTGAGGTAGTGTCCAGACCCCACAGTGAGGAAAAACGGCTCTTGCGTTTACTGGAAGAGCGAGACAAAGCATGAGTCCGTCTCCGAACACCGCTCTCTGTCCGCGCTGCAACCTGGAAAGCACACACAAATACACAGAAACACACTGAATATCCGACATACAACCTTTAACTGCATGTGCAGATTAGTATGATAACCACCAGGATTAGCCCCAACACATGATTACATAGTTAGCCTCAAGTTTCAAAACCATGCCAAATAAACCTGCTGACATAAACAGCTTATCTTCCCTCCAGTTAATATTTCTTGGTAATGGTGATAATGGAACATGCTGACACCTCAGCAAGTCCTCAGCCTCTGACAGGATTGGAAATATAAAACTCTTGCTGCATATATAGGTCACAGCATGGATATACACATAGCCGCAATGTTTTGGCATCCATATTCACCTCCTGTAGAGGTTGAAAATCTGGCTGGCATTTCTGGGTTAATTCATATTGGGGCAGAGCTACACAACAAAGCTGTAAGTGTGCAGCAAAGATGAGAACATAAATCCCACATGTCATTTGTAAAGCACTAAATCACTTATAAAATATGATTGCAACTCTCATATGAAGGAAAGTGCAATCGCTGATGGGCCAAAGCACTGAAGACTGGCAGAAAAGGGTTTATTACTATGCAGTTTTTCTGCTCAAGAGTGAGAGAAAGAGTTCTTTTAAAAAGACATGCTATGCTTCTTTAATCTTGTTAAATGCTCACAAAGAATATATTACATGAAAAGAAGTCCCTACAAATCCAACAAAGCCAATTACTGACTCATCATTGAAGCTTTCCTCTGGGGGAAAACAAAAAACAAAAAAACCCCCAACTCTCACTCAGCTTAAAACTGTAATCGATTTCTCATTGAATTCACTTCTCACAGAAAGGAAGAATGATGATAACAGCACTACTTTCAGGAGAAACTTTTTTCACGCATCGCCATTCTGCACAGTAATGACAGAAGTGTGGGATGACGGCTACGTTCTGCAATCCTGGATGTGTTAAGAGTAAAGTGTACAGGTGGATCATTCCATCAGTCTGCCTACATAACACTAAGCTGTTTTTTATAGCTTAAGAGGTGTTACATAAAATCACTATGAGTTACTGAAGGAAAACTATAAACATACAGATTAGTATCGTAGAACGGCATGTGCATGACAGAGGTTCGCATTTGTTGGTGTGTGCTTCTGGGTTATCACACAGAATGGAGCTCAAAGGGAGTCGCACAGAAATAAACCAAGAGTAGGACAGTAAGGTAAGATATTATACTGCCCTACAAACCTCAATTAAGACGCATATTCTGAATGCGCTGGAAACATATTCCCAAGAATGCGCCTAATACCCGAATAATATCAGCATATCCCACATGTCTTAATCGGAAAATGCTAACTTCGGTATAAGGCCAAATTCGGAATATCCAAACAGAATATGCTGTTTACATGACCTGTATCAAATTCCCAATATTGTAATATTTGGAATAATAATGGAATATTAATGTGCATGCAAACATTCTGATTGGTAACTCAACCACTGGGCTGTGGCCCATTAGTGGGCCACGAAGCGGCATCTAGTGGGCCGCAATTTTTTTTTTCAAGTTTAAAGGCAAATATTAAATAGTTTAGGATGTCGTAGTGGCCCAAATCCGGTAGCTGGTTTGCAGAACACTTTTCAAGTGGAATAAACACATTTGTAGGTAAATTAAGAAGAACAGGCCTTTATTTTTGTCACATTCCTCCTCTCCATTTACCCAGCATGTGTGCACGCACACAGAGAGAAAGAGAGCACGCATGCACAACACAGAGAGAGAGAGAGAGAGAGAGAGAGAGAGAGAGCGTGCAGTGGGCAGAATAAATAATAAGTTTGTGGATGAATTATATGGCTCTGTGATGCCTGCTGGAAGAGGAGAGCAGGGAGGATTGAGAATCGAACAGCCATAGTGTCAGTAATCCCGGTGTGAAGGAGCAGATTACAAACACTCAAGACTACAACTCCCATGACACAGCGCCCTCTGTCCCCAGCCTACTGAACTACAGCTGTCACGCATTTCCTTAATCACCGCTTCCGCTATTTAAGCCACTCATTCACACCACTCCAGTGCGAAATATTGTCCTGCCATTTCAGTACACACCGAGCCTTGTATCTTTTCTGACTGTTTCTAGCATTTCCTGACCTTTTGCTATTTCCTTTCCGTTTTCGCTCTTTGTCTTCTCCACATCACGTTGTTCGCCAATCGCCTGACCCTCGCTAGTTTACCAACAGTCACACGTTTTGGCTTTGTTGACAGTCTGCTGATCTGCTTCCTCCGTGCATACATCAGTAAGTGCCTGCACTCTCACATGTGGTTTGTTTACACCCGATACTAAAACTTGTAGCATCCTAGCAACCACCGCAAAGACACGTACAAAAAGCACAGAAATCCCTCCTTACCCGGACAAAAACGATACAGGATTTATCTTGTGTCCTGATCCCCAGAGCTTTAACCCAGCCACATATAAAAAGTTGTACGCCTCCATGTTCTTCCAGATTTTCATCTGTGTACCTGTGTAGAATGATGTCTGCAGCACCAGGTAGTTTGAGATGTCAGGGAACTCAAAGGATGGATAATTTTCCAACTCATAATGAATGAATGAATAACTTTATTTTTAAAAACAATAAGTTGATCAGCAGAACTGGTGGGGTCGTGCATGTACAGATACAAATAATTATAAATACAAAAAATATACACAATCTTAAAAAAAACCTTAAAATCTGTGGCTTATCTGTTCATATTAAGTTAATTAATAGTATGCATAACTACTGTCTTTGTATTTAGTTACAGCTACAATAGGATCAAAATTTATTCTACTAATCTCAAATTTAGCTCGTAAATTTTTCTTTCACAGGAAAAATCCTTCTTTGTTAGCATGTAAGGATCTATCACACTGAATGGTTTCTGTATCCACTTCTTTTGAATGGACTTCTTGGTTTTAATAACTTGCTTGTTTGCTGTACACAAATATGGCAATAAGTTCTTGTGTTAATTGATCAGACTCCACTTTTGGATCATTAATCCCTTTTGACTGAGAATGCCCTGCATGCATGATTTGGCTTCTGGTACATCCAGACAGTTTAAAATACAACACCTACAATTAAAAACAGTTTGCTTTTATTGTATTTATTTGATTCCTGGGCTCCCATCTGTAACACGGAATGATGTTGCATCCCATTAATACATTTTACAATCGGTTATTAGATTCTAATAGAATAGATGAGCCAAAATAATTGGGGATCTTTTTTTAATAGGCCCCGACTCATTACAAGTATGAATAGGTGGGCCTCAAAATAGAAAAGGTTAAGAACCCCTGACTTCAGGGACATACAGTATTTATAAGGCTACATGAAACCCAAAAAAACCTTTTTTGACAACTGACATAATGGATAGTTAGTTGATATAATGATCTAAATTGATTCATCCTCAAAATTGTCACAACTTAACATCAAAATTGACAAATGCAGTTAGGTTTTATAGCATTTCATGCCGATTGGAATAAGGCTTCTAAATGTTTATACAGGTCATGAAAACTGTAGGTGTCATATTGCCTTATGTCATTAGGTAATGTTACCAAAAAATTTGGTAATAGAGCTTGCTGATAACATGGAGTTCAGTAACTATGCATCCTGTGTGTGTGTGTGTCTCCATACCAGGGCATGGAAGGAAGAGACGGAGAAGATGCCCAGGCGGCCCATGGCCAGCTTCGTGGGCCGCGAGGCGAAAGCCAGTAAGCGCTTGGGGTTGGGAAGCTCGCCGCCCTGCAGGCTGGATAAGTAACATCGAAAACGAAACAGATCCACATGAAATTGCTCGAGGTTCTGCTCCCACAGGAAGATCTGAGACAGGAAAAAAGCAGGTGAGGCAGTACAGAACAATAAACACTACAATACAGCTCAATAGCCAAGATCTATATGAAACTGCTTCAGGTCCTACTAGCATTTGTGATTCAAATAGAGAAGATTGTGGAATAAGATCAATAAAGATGAATATAGCTTCAAAAAATATTACCCCAACATGTTTTTTACTCAAACTGGCAAAAATATAAAGCGTTGGTTGTTTTTAGGCTCTTATATCACTCTTACATTACAAAATACTTAAAAGAGGTGTGTAGTGTATGATTCGGAAAGGAGAGGTGAGGTGGTGCTTTGTGGTGAGAGCTGTGGGCAGGAATGTTATTAATACTTATATAGTGCTAGAGAACAGTGTTGGTGAGCAAACCAAACACACACACACACACACACACACACACACACACACACACACACACACTATCCTGAATCTATTTAAAAACCATGTAGGAGTATACACCTCCATCACTGGATCAACAAAAAACAGAAAATTCTCTGATGCACAAATCCCCCCCCCCCAGCACTCTGGAAAAGCAGTTTTCAAACAAATACCGTACCGCATGCACCAATCTCCCACACACAAACCATAATGTCCATGCATGAATCAAAGCATTTTATTTACCACATTCCTACTCAAAAGATTGTTCCCTCCACACAACCATTATTTTTTAAAAATATTTCTAAAAATCCCTGCACTATATTGCTTATCTTTGTCTTCGTTGTTGAATGTGTGTTTTTTTTTAAATTGTGCTAAATAAATGAATAAAAAAATAAATAAGAAGTAAATCTGGATCTGATTGAACTCTATAGCGCACCTGTTCCAGAATGGTCTTCCTTTTTTTACTGTCAGTGACAGCTGAGAGTTGCATGTCTCCCATCTTCTTCATCTTTTCATCCATATCAATCTTCTGTTCCAGCTTCTTTATCTCAGTGCGCAGGAAGCGCACGGTGTCCTCGCGGTGGTGCTGCCGGGCCATTGCCGTGGCACACGCTGAGTGGATGGCTGTGATCCAGTTCTCCAGCTCTGTCTGCCCTGATGTCTGATCAAAGCCACGCCAAAGATTGTGTTTAGACAGAGGACTGACATTATAACACTTGTGAGTTCCAGCAAACCTACAAGATGTTTGCTGAAACATCTGCCTACAATTGTAATCAGAATAGATCTGTTTTATATTAGACATTTACAACAGCTGTTCCTCAAGAACCAACTGAGAACTAGATACACTTGCAAGTAAGAGCTAGGCCGCCAAGTGTACAGTGTCTTGCAAAAGTATTCATCCCCCTTGGTGTTTGTCCTGTTTTGTTGCATTACAAGCTGGAATTAAAATTGATTTTTGGAGGGTTAGCACCATTTGACTTACACAACATGCCGACCACTTTAAAGGTGAAAATTGTTGTTTTATTTTGACACAAACAATAATGAAGATGAAAAAACGGAAATCTGGAGTGTGCATAAGTATTCACCCCCATTCGTATGAAACCCCTAAATAAGAGCTGGTCCAACCAATTCACTTCATAAGTCACATCATTAGTTGATTAAGATCCACCTGTGTGCAATCAAAGTGTCACATGATCTGTCACATGATGGCTGTATAAATCAACCTATTGAGGTATTTCACCCACGTGACCAAGCCATGTGATGCTGCCATTTTGGACAGCACGGCTCGAATCAGTTTGAATGCGAGGAAGGTGACAAACGAAAAACATAAAAGAAAAAGGAGCGAGATGCAGAAAACACCTTCACTATCCAGCGACGTAGGGCATTTACAGGGCGAGCAGAGGGAGAGGTATTTGCAAAAATTGAGGTTAGCAGGCTTAGAGAACGACGTTTACCTGCTTCCACCAGGATTGTTCAGTGACATACGGAAGTACACGAAGCCCTCGTCTTTACCTGACTTCGGCCCACATGATCTGTATACCTATGTCGTTAAAAACCCATCACCATACACAGGTATTGATCTGAAAGCGTATAAGAGTTTGGATGCCTACAAATATTTTGTGTCAGGCTGGGTAACATGCCTGCATCAGCGGGTCATCCCTGGAGCCGGTGGTCGCCATCTTATTACAGCTAAGGTTTGTTCACATTTTCATTTACTTTCGGTCCTCAGGATAAACAAAATGTTATTAAATGTCATTGAAATAACTTCTTAGTCTGTTGGGACATGGCCCGTTATAAATTTGCTGTTACCAGGCAATGACCAAGAACTGTATTATTAGGGTCGGTGTAGTTGTAGCAGTGTATTAGCAACTAGCTGTTAGCACTAACTAATGTCAACAACATCATAGCTGGTATGTTACTGTAGCAATGTTTACGTTCAGTCATTTGGATGACTGTTAAAACCTTTCAGTCTCAAGTTTTTCCTTTACTGGATTTACTAGTTTACTGAGCTAGCGCGCTCGGGCAAGCTGGGAGCTAGCGCACGCTAGCCTGCCGGCGGCCGGCGCGCTAGCTCAGTAAACTAGTAAATCCAGTAAAGGAAAAACTTGAGACTGAAAGGTTTTAACAGTCATCCAAATGACTGAACGCAAACATTGCTACAGTAACATACCAGCTACTGTTGTTGACATTAGCTAGCTTGACGTTCAAAATGGCGGACACCGGGGCGTCACGTGACCCTGTGACGTCAGGTGAAATACCTCAATTCTGGAAGGACACTGACTCTGCTACACTACTAAGCAAGCAACATGAAAACCAAGGAGCCTCCAAACAGGTCAGAGACAAAGTTGTGAAGAATTATGGATCAGGGTTGGGTTATAAAAAATATCCCAAACTTTGAATATCCCAGGGAGCACCATTAAATCCATTATAGCAAAATGGAAAGAATATGGAACCACTACAAACCTGACAAGAGAAGGCCGCCCACCAAAACTCACAGACCGGGCAAGGAGGGCATTAGTCAGAGATGCAACAAAAATACCAAAGATAACATTGAAGGGGCTGCAAAGATCCACAGTGGAGATGGGAGTATCTGTCCATAGGACCACTTTAAGCCGTACACTCCACAGAGTGGGGCTTTATGGAAGAGTGGAGAGAAAAAAAGTCATTGCTGAAGAAAACATGTTTGGAGTTTGCCCAACAGCATGTGGCAGACTCCCCAAACACGTGGAAGAAGAGTCTCTGGTCAAGTGAGACTAAAATTGAGCTTTTTGCCCATCATGGGAAATGCCATGTGTGGTGCAAACCCAACACCCTGAGAACACCATTCCTACAGTGAAGCATGGTGGTGGCAGCATCATGCTGTGGGGATACTTTTCATCTGCAGGGACAGGAAAGCTGGTCAGGATTGAAGGAAAGATGGGTGGCACTAAATACAGGGTGGTTCTGGAGGAAAACCTGTTTGAGTCAGCCATGCCCCTTTTCCACCAAAGCAGTTCCAGGGCTGGTTCAGGGCCAGTGCTTAGTTTGGAACCGGGTTTTCAGTTTCCACTGACAAAGAACTGGCTCTGGGGCCAGAAAAACCGGTTCCAGGCTAGCACCAACTCTCTGCTGGGCCAGAGGAAAGAACCACTTACGTCAGCGGGGGGGGGGGGCGGAGTTGTTAAGACCGACAACAATAACAAGACCGTGAAAGATCGCCATTTTTAAGCAACGAGAAGCAGCAGCTGTACAAACGCGAAGTCATCCATTATTATTATTGTTGTTGTTGCTGCTTCTTCTGCATTGTTTTTGCTTCGATATTCGCGCCAAGGTTTATGCAAACGTAGTGACGTAACTGACGTATACAGCGACATAATGACGTATACAACGACGTAACTGACGTATACAGCGACGTAATGACGTGTCTTCTCTTAGCACCGCGAGCGATGGAAAAGCAAGCTGGTTCTCAGCTGGCTCGCAAGTTGAACGAGTTGTGAACCAGCACCAGCACTGGCTCTGAACCAGCCCTGGAACTGATTTGGTGGAAAAGGGGTACCAGAGGTTTGAGACTGGGACGAAGGTTCACGTTCCAGCAGGACAATGACCCTAAACATACTGCTAAAGCTACACTGGAGTGGTTTAAAGGGAAATATTTTAATGTCTTGGAATGGCCTAATCAAAGCCCAGACCTCAGAATCTGTGACATAACTTGAAGATTGCTATATACCAACACAACCTATCTAACTTGAAGGAGTTGGAGCAGTTTTGCCTTGAGGAATGGGCAAAAATCCCAGTGGCTAGATGTGCTAAGCTAATAGAGACATACCCCAACAGACTTGCAGCAAAATGTGGCTCTACAAAGTATTGACTTTTGGGGAGTGAATACCTATGCACACTCCAGATTTCTGTTTTTTTCATCTTAATTATTGTTTGTGTTACAGTAAAACAACAATTTGCCCCTTTAAAGTGGTCGGCATGTTGTGTAAATCAAATGGTGCTAACCTCCCAAAAATCCATTTTAATTCCAGCTTGTAATGCAACAAAACAGGACAAACACAAAGGGAGATGAATACTTTCACAAGGCACTATATGTATGAAAACAGAGAATTTGGTTAATTACATGGCCACTGGTCCTCCTTTTTAATATGACACTAACAGAATTACAAAATTTTGTTGCCGTCTATAATGTCCCTGTCAATATTGGATCATGCTTGACAGATTGGCCTTTAAAACCAAGATACATATTATCTGCAGCACAATGAAATGCCACTAAGACATGCAGATTTCCTGCATTGTTGCCAACCACATAAAATGGTTTGAAAAACCCTGACGATTAAGCCATTTACTGCTACTTTACACCTTGCTTGAAGAACTTGTAACATGCTGAGAGTTTATTGGCTAATTTAGCCAAATGCCGTGTATCTGATAGCTGGAGGTCTCTAATCACCTGACGCCATTACAGTTGCTGTAAAATACAGAGGTAGCAGCATTGCTATATCCATTGAAATCAGGAAAAACTCACCTGAAAGAGAAAAGCATCACCTAATGAGTTACTTAGGCAGAAAACAAAGTCCTTCTTGGGGTGTTCAGGAACAGCCTGGACGATGCTGTTCTCAGCCCACACTGCATGTTTGGGAATGCTGTTGTGATCTATTCCTGAGTGTCCATTAGTCTCATAAAGGAAGAGTGTGCATCCTGGAAAGGGTAGACAACAAAAGCGAAGAGATGGTAAAAATTTGTTTGCTAGCATACTGTCGCTAGTAATAAACAGACAAAGCTAGGATGGCAGATAAAGCAAAGGTTAGCAAGACCATGTGAATCCATCCCATATGGCTTGTGTTCTTTAACATCTTAATTAATTAGTGGTAGTTTTATACTCTCATTAAATGCATGAGCTTAACAATATAAGCATTTTTGAGTAAAAAAAAATCGATGTGACATGAGATCGTCACACATCAATGGCTACAAGATAGGCAGTGAAAACCTAATTAGAATATTACACCAGATTTGCTTGGGAATTGCAATCCACAGACAGGCACATCCTGGAACCTGGAACAGACACTGCATTAAAATTCAAGGGCAAGGCTTGGCAGCTAGGTCAGGACTGATTTGTAATGAGCACTGAATAAATAAATAAATGGGAATCTAAAGGGAAACAAGTATAACGATTCATCTACACCCTCCCGTGATAATGAGAAAATGAGTCGAGGAGTGGGAGGGCAGCAGTGATTTGATCTGACATACAGCTTGGTTGACGTGAATTACAGCATAAGGTCTGGAGGGAACGCTTTCAAATTATTTTATTAGCTTTCATGTGCAAAGGACAAGAAGGGGTATATTTAACAGTTATTCCACAAAATTGAGTCGTACATGAGCCAACGAGGCACGTAGAGCCGAGCCGGCTATAAGCCATGTACGACGAGATTGAGTGGAATAACTGTTTTATTCTATCCACATTCACTGGATTTTGAGAAACACAGCATTTTTATTTTTTGCAAATTCGATAAATAAAAGCTTTATATAAAACGTCCGACAGAATAATTTCCGCTTAGAATGTAAACAAACCGGCGAAATAACAGTAGCAATTTGTGAAAAATGCTATAATATCTCATCTCATTATCTCTAGCCGCTTTATCTTTCTACAGGGTCGCAGGCAAGCTGGAGCCTATCCCAGCTGACTACGGGCGAAAGGCGGGGTACACCCTGGACAAGTCGCCAGGTCATCACAGGGCTGACACATAGACACAAACAACCATTCACACTCACACCTACGGTCAATTTAGAGTCACCAGTTAACCTAACCTGCATGTCTTTGGACTGTGGGGGAAACCGGAGCACCCCCACGCGGACACGGGGAGAACATGCAAACTCCACACAGAAAGGCCCTCGCCGGCCCCGGGGCTCGAACCCAGGACCTTCTTGCTGTGAGGCGACAGCGCTAACCACTACACCACCGTGCCGCCCATGCTATAATATAATTCTTGAAAAATAAAAAGATACGTTATTACCAGTGAGTAGTCGAGTCACTAAACCTTGAGTCCGAGTCCAGTCTTGAGTCCCCAGTGTTCAAGTCCAAGTCATTAAAGAAAATTTAAAGTCGAGTCCGAATCGAATCTGAGAACAAGACTCTAACTGCACCATTTGATAGTGGCTGTTGCTGCCTTTATGTGAAACCATTTACGGCATGCATGCGCAAGTCCACTTGGCACGCGTTCTGTCTGGAGCGTGCCTGATAGTCTATCTAATGCATGCACCAAGGCGCGAAGGTGTGACATTCTTGCACGAAATTTGTACAAAAATGAATGTAGTTATAAATATCTTATGCCAAATTATTATGGCATGTTACAAAAAATGAAGAAAAAAATCCAAGTCCTCGTCTCCAATTTATGAGTCTGAATGCAATTAATGCACAAGTTTGAGTCCAAGTCCAAGTCGAGTCATGAGTCCTTAAAATTAGGGCATGAGTCAGACTCGAGTCCAAGTCCTGGACTCGAGTACTACAACCCTGGTTATTACCATCAAATAGTTTTATTCCATATGTTGTTGCACTTTTTTTTGTATCTTTTTGGGGTCTTCTTCTTCTTTAGGGTTTTTTGGCAGTTGGCAAACCAACTTAAAGGTGCATTACCGCCACCAACTGGGCTGGAGCATGGAACAGGATATATTGGGGGGGGGGGGGGGGGGGGACAAAAACAAAAAACTATATTCTTTTAGCTATTTCTGTTTCTTATAGATACTTGATAACAATTTTTGGGGTTTTGTTTTTGTGTAGAGATTTTATTTCGGCCTCAGTTGGTTCAGCAACACGGTCCGCCATTTTGTTTTTCTCTACTCAAAGTATATGAGCTGATATCTTCTTAGTAGTGTAGCCAGTCAGAACGCGTAATTGCTCAAATCCAGTGAATGTAGATAGAATAATTTGTGCTACTTTGAGCTGCTTCTTGCAGAAATAATAAATGAGCTGTATTCAAAATAGACTTATTAATTAAATCTAGAGTGTGTACATTTTTTTTGTTAAATATAAAAAATAAAGACAGGATACTCTATAACAGTAGTTCTCAAACCTGTTCTATCTCTGTGTTGTGTATGTGCATGTCCTCAGGTGGGCCCTGAGGGCTGGTTTGAGAACCACTGCTCAATAATAAACATGTTTCTGGGCTGCTGTAATTCATCTAGTCAATCCTGTAATAATAATTCAGTGTCAGCACTGTGTCGGGGTAGCAAGTTGGAATTAGGAGGGTATTTGTACTCATTCGGTGCAGATACAAGAAATGTTTTCAACCCAACTTCATACATGAAAGAAGATGTGCACTCTTGTGAGGGCTGTAACTAGCATGCTAACACTATCTGGTTTGTGCTACATTTTTCTGACAGGCTGGTGAACAACGTGCACAGATTAAATAACAAAATAAATTGAGAACACAGATCTCATCTCATCTCATTATCTCTAGCCACTTTATCCTGTTCTACAGGGTCGCAGGCAAGCTGGAGCCTATCCCAGCTGACTACGGGTGAAAGGCGGGGTACACTCTGGACAAGTCGCCAGATCATCACAGGGCTGACACATAGACACAGACAACCATTCACACTCACATTCACACCTACGGTCAATTTAGAGTCACCAGTTAACCTAACCTGCATGTCTTTGGACTGTGGGGGAAACCGGAGCACCCGGAGGAAACCCACGTGGACACGGGGAGAACATGCAAACTCTGCACAGAAAGGCCCTCGCCGGCCACGGAGCTTGAACCTGGACCTTCTTGCTGTGAGGCGACAGCGCTAACCACTACACCACCATGCCGCCCAAGAACACAGATCAGGTTTAAAAATAAAAAAAGACATCAGAAAGAACTAGGTTTTAGTTTTGTTCTCGATACTATTTTAGCTTGCTAGTTCAACCCGCAGCATGTGTGCTGTGAGAAAACAACAGCACAACCCTTTCCCCTTCAAAAGAGCGCTTTTATATTTTCACTAGCTAGTTCTTTTTGTAGATTATTGCTGATTATAGTTACACCATGGTATCAGCTATGCCGGTGTACTGCTGCTTGATTCGGCAGTCAGAGTAAGAGGTGACAGCTAATTGAAGGTAAAAGACAAGTCCTTGTTGAGAGGCTTTCCTCTTTCATCTGCTACGATTATCTGTGACAGTCACACTGATGTGCACAAAGTTATTTTATTCTCATAACCCTTCAGTAATACTGAGCAATTGCAAGTCATGAGTATTCTGGATGCATCCCAAACTGCATACAAACAGAATGTCACAACATTAGTGTTGTTATTATTATTTAGTTACAGTATTTAGTGTGTGTTTTGGGACACATCCTTGAATCCGATACAGATGTGTGTAATTGCAGGCATGAGGTTCATGCAGACAGTGGAGGAAGAGCACAGCACATCTGATGTTAGGAAATGCTCTTCTGCACGTCGCTCACAATAGCATTTTTTTTTTTCAGAGTGTGTGAAATTTTACATTCTTGAATCCTGTTACTATACAGGAGTATGCATCAAACAAAAGAATCAAATGCTCTGGGAAAATGACTTTACTGTTGATGTGATTAACTGGTAGAAAAGGAACAGGTGCATGGCCTACAGAGGTGGACAAAGTACTCAACTTCATTACTTAAATCAAAGTACAGATCGCACTGGTCAAATGTTATTCCGATACAAGTGAAAGTTGTCCAGTCAAATGTTTACTTAAGTTAAAGTACTGAAGTTCTTGCTTTTAAAAATACTTAAGTATCAAAAGTACATTTTCTGTTAACGCATCATCGTATTATTGCCACAACGCTTACAAAACCTAACACCGTTACCAAAGACAGAAATGTGAATTCACAAAATGAACACATGCTGTACCATCATGGTGGTTTAACGTTAAGCTAGTTAATCAGTGATGCTCCACCTGACATGCTAGCAAATGCTTTTCAAACTCAAAATCATATTGGGTAGCTAATGCTACTAGAAAAGAAAATTTTCTACATTCTATTTATTTGGCAAGATTATGCTAAAACATGTTTCTGAAAGGACTTCAGATAGGTTAACGTTATTCATTTTAGCATAACTCTGTTTTTACATGCTAACTAACAGTGTCCAAGTTAACTAGCTATGTGTAAACATCAGTCATGGACAAGGCTACGGCAACCTGACATGCAAATCCGTAGAAAGTCATTTGACTAACCAGACTGCATGGCTATTGCAACATTATCACTAGCTCTAAAAGCACTGACTACTTCGTTGCAAGCTTTCTCTTGGAATAAAACGTTTACATATTTCGATAAGCTTCCGCACGTTGGACGGCGAGTTTTTGTAGGGCGTGATGTGATTTGTTTTCGGCAAACAAAGCAAACATTTAAAACGAAATGAATCTTTAATCCTTTCAGAAAACTGAAACATGGGTTCGAGGTATGGCCCTGAGTGAGTGTATTCTCCAGAAGAACCGCCTCCTTCCATCCTGCCCTCAACTGATCGAGTGCAAATAATGCTGCTGAGAAATTATTGAACTTGATTTTATACAGTCTATGGACATGACGTGACCCTAGTGATTACTGATAGGCTGTCTCAGCGTCACCTGTGAAAAAAACAATCACGTTTTAGAAAAGAAAAGAAAAAACCATCCACTTTCAAAGCTGCTTCGTAGTAACGAATAATAAGGACCTTGACAGAAATGTAGTGGAGTGAAAAGTATGATATTTGCCTTTCAAATGTAGTGAAGTTAAAGTCTCATCTCATTATCTCTAGCCGCTTTATCCTGTTCTACAGGGTCGCAGGCAAGCTGGAGCCTATCCCAGCTGACTACGGGTGAAAGGCGGGGTACACCCTGGACAAGTCGCCAGGTCATCACAGGGCTGACACATAGACACAGACAACCATTCACACTCACATTCACACCTACGGTCAATTTAGAGTCACCAGTTAACCTAACCTGCATGTCTTTGGACTGTGGGGGAAACTGGAGCACCCGGAGGAAACCCACGCGGACACGGGGAGAACATGCAAACTCCACACAGAAAGGCCCTTGCCAGCCATGGGGCTCGAACCCGGACCTTCTTGCTGTGAGGCGACAGCGCTAACTACTACACCACCATGCTGCCCTGAAGTTAAAGTCATAAGTTTAAAAAAAATACTCAAGTAAAGTACAGATACTCGAAAAGTGTACTTAAGTACAGTACTCAAGTAAATGTACTTCGTTACTGTCCACCTCTGATGGCTTAATGGTTAGAGAAGCAACTTTGACACCAAAAGGTTGCCAGGTTGATTCCCTAGACCAGCAGGAATAGCTGAAGTGCACTTGAGCAAGGCACTTAACCCCCAACTGCTCTCCAGGGTATGTTGTATGTCGTTCTGGATAAGAGCGTCTGCTACGGTAAATGCCTGCAATGTAATGTGCATAGATGCATTTTTCTCATTGTGGCCTGAGGGCACAAAGAGATTGTGAAATCTGATTGAACTTCAATGGATAAAAGCCCTGTTCAAAAAAAAAAATCAAACTGGTTAAACTTAGAAGCAAATGTTCACCTGCTGCCTTAAAAATGTGAGTAAACTCAACTGGAAGATAAGTTTTGTTTCAACATAAAAAGTTAAGTTATACAAGATGAAGAAGAGAGGGTCCCATATACGATTCGTACATTGGGGTAGTGCCTGTTAGAGAGCACACTTGTCCTGGGCCATCGGCACAGTGAGGTAGGGTGGCCAGTTCCTTTCCTCGCCACCTTACTTCCCCCAGTGTTTCCACCAGGTCCCCATTCACTGCTGGGTGGACAGGGAGCGAGCCCCAGATCCCCGTCGAGCCGAGGCTCGAACCGGGGACCGTTCGCTTAGTGGTCAAGCGCTCTAACCACTTGGCCACTTCGCCTCCCAAGTTATACAAGGTATTTAACTAAAGATCATTTGTTGTTTAAGTTGATACTCTGACTTAAAACAACTTACTATGTTATATTATCCATTCAAGAAAATGCACTTTATCTTGGCAAATAAACAGAAACTTCCTCACTGTTTCCACTCACACTATATTCACCTATATATGAATATAAGTGACGTTAAGAAAACGTTACCTATATTCATATCTATTACTATTTTAAATTAAGATTACTCATTTTTTTATTGTTTCTACTTGGATTTATTTCTCATCTTGTCTAATAATAGCACGTTTGCCAGTTTCCTTAAACCCCACATTGAATTACTTCTGAATCACGGTAACGTCTCTGTATTTCCCGGTATTTCCTTGGCTTCACCCCTCCTCCTCCTCCTCCTCCTCCTCATCCCACTATCCCTTTTTCAACTTATAACTTACAGACGTGAGTTAAATGAATATTGACAACCCAGACAAAACTCACAAGTCGTCAAGACAATGGATTACTTTAAGTTTAATTTTTGAGAACATATAAACTCGAGTTCAATATCCAAAACTTGTCTTGACAATTGGAGTTAAAGAGAAGAAATATGTTCATATAAATTAATGTGGTTATAATTTTTTTTTTTACAGTGATGGTATGATTTTGGTGGGAACAAAAGTAACCATTTGTATTTGGAAAATTCCTGGGGCTTGGCAGGACAACCCAAATCCAACCAACTACTAGTAAACTGAGCAGTTATTCAAAGTAAATCAAAGTATTAAAGTGTGTAGAGCTTAAAAACTGGAACTGGAATTTATATCAAATAAATTACAATCATAGCAAATAACATTAGTTTTACAATCTGTATCACAAAAAGGTGCCACTTAAAGTCCATCAGTGTTCTTACCTTTCAGTGATACCCAGTAGCGCTTCCACTTGCGCTTGGTTGCCGACTCCACCTTCTTGTTCTTCTTATGCACCAAAAAGTTCTTCACAGCCAATGCACCTGCCTTGCGTACTGTACCCTGTGTTGTCTCGAGAAACAGTGCCTCAGACAGGAAGGCAGAACTCGCTGTACCACTGCTTCTCTCATCACTGACGGCCGACCCTGCCTCCTCCAGGCTTTCACATGTCTGCCGTGAGCTTAACTCAAGTTCCTGTCGAAAGTTCTCATACACTCCTTGGCCTTCACCCAGCCGGTGCTCCCGATCCCCTCCTCCTCCACTGCTGCTACCACTGCTGCTCCTGACACTGGCTGCAGAGTACACGGAAAAAGAGGCTGACATGGCCTTGCAGCGACGTGACTGGGGCTTGGCGTCAACAGTCACACCATCAATGCCACTGTCTCCATATTCACTGTCCTCGCCTGCTGTGATGTCCTGTGAGCAAAATTAAGAACAAATTTTAATCCCTTTTAAACACTAATACAGTACTGGTACAATGACACTGTGAAACGTACACTTTTAAAAACATTCATCAGTTTGCAGGTTGGACTTATCAAGACTGGTGTCATGGTCACCAGACCACTGTACTAGAGTTTGGTCTCTTGGACCATAAATCTAAAGTGTTGCCTTTAGTTCTGGTCTTGACTGGCAAATGTCTCAGTTTTGTTTTGGTCTCAGTTGGTATGAGGGTACTTCAACAATTTCTCGGCTTTACCTTGAAACAAGGGGCGTAACTCCCATTTTGGGACATAACTGTATACTATAAAGAAGAAACCTTTATTTGTCACATGCACACTCAAGCACAGTGAAATTCATCCTCTGCATTTAACTTATCTGAAGCAGTGGACAGCTATGCTATACCACCCCATGTAAACCTAACCACAGGTCTTTAGACTGTGGGGAAACCGGAGCACCCAGAGGAAACCCACACAGACACAGGGAGAACATTCAAACTCCACAAAGAAAGGCCCCCGCTGGCCACTGGGCTCAAACCCAGAACCTTCTTGCTGTGAGGTAACAGTGCTAACCACTACACCACCGTGCCACCCATGCAGCAAGCCTTATATCACTGTCTATAAAAACTCAAATGAAAGAAGCAATCAAATAAAAAAGGAGAGGAACACTTTGAGTTGGAGTGTTGTTGCTCTAGGACAATGTGTCTGGCCACACAGAATGGAACTGTTGAACTGTTGCCCCATGCACCTTACTCACCTGACCTGGCACCATCTGACTTCTGTCTGTTTCCCAGACTGAAATGCCACTCACATGGTCACCATTTTCAGAGTGATGATGAAGTCATCCATGTGGTTGAGGAGTATCTGGAGGCTCAAGATGTGACCTTCTTCCGCAAGGGGATAGCGAAGCTTGAACATTGGTGGACCAAGTGCATTGAAGTATGTTGAAAAATAATGCAAGAATAATATTTCTCCTGTGACGTTTTCTGGGTGAGGCTGAGAAATTTTTGAAGTACCCTCATACAGTATGTGTCTTGAATTTGTCTTGTCTTGACTGAGACTGATACAACACTGTTTGTTTGTACCTACGTCTGTAATGAACCTAAATGCTTCTATGTAGCTTGCTACAACAGAAAAGTTTCAAGTAGAAGCTGTTTAAAAAGCAATCATGTTTACCCATCCAATGAATTCCTGAACAAGAGTGCTCTGAGAGCACAATATCCCCCGCTGGCAACTATGCCATAACTCTGGTAAAATGCGACTGACTTGAACAAAATTGCAATATACGTATTACCGTCATATAACAAAGAATCCTGTCAAGTTTCATGAAATTCCTCCAAAAATTGTGAGAGGAGTTGATTTCAGAAGGTGAGTACCCTTCTCAGGACAGACATTGCCACGACATAATCCCCCTTTGGGCCTTTCGGCCAGCAGGGGATAAAAATTGTGAGGGAAATTGATTTCAGAAAGCAAGCAAACCTTGATGAACTTGCCAAAATACAAGTTTGTTAATAATCAAGGGTAGAACTCTGGTAAAATTTGCCCAAATTAAACGAAATTTCAATATGCATATAACGGTCATATAACAAAGCCTTTTGCCACGTTTGGTGAAATTCTTCCACAAATTGTGAGAGTTGATTTCAGAAGAACGTACACCCTCATGAAATTATCAAAGTACAAGTTATTTAATCAAGGGTCAAAACTCTGGGAAAATTTTCACAAATGAAATTAAATTGCAATATGCCTATTACTGTCATATAACAAGGCCTTTTGCCAAGCTTCGAGAAATTCGTCCAAAAATTGTGAGAGGAGTTGATGTCAGAAGGCAAGCACACCTTCATGAAATTGTGAAAGTACAAGGTTGTTAATCAAGGGCCATAACTCTGGTAAAATGCGACCGAATTGAACAAAATAACAATATGCGTTATCGATATATAGCAATGCCTTTTGACAAGTTTCGTGAAATCCCTCCAAAAATTGAGAGGAGTTGATTTCAGAAGGAAAACACACTCTCATGAAATTGTCAAAGTATAATTTTGTGATTCAAGGGCTGTACCTCTGGTAAAATGTGACCAAATTTAACGAAATTACAATATGCATACTACCGACATATAACAAAGAATCCTGCCAAGTTTCCTGAAATTCCTCCAAAAATTGTGAGAGGAGTTGACTTCAGAAGATGAGCACCCTTTGAGGGATGGACGGACGGACATCGCCACGACATAATCCCCCTTCCAGCCAGCGGGGGATCAAAACTGTTTAAAACCCACTACTCTGCCCTCTTAAACTACAGAGATCACTCTGGTAATGCAGGACACTTAAAAAGCTGACAAGTAAAGGCAACGGTGGTCTATGAAACTGAAGAAAGTTTCACAAAAATCTCAGTATAGCAGATATGTAGAAGGCAGAACACTGTCATTGGGATCCTGTATTTTCAGGTCCTTTTATTCTTCTTACATCAACATTTAAGAAATAGAACAGCTCCTCATGATTTGGTCCTGATTATAAATTCTAGGATCCAAAGCTTATTACCATTACAATGGCATCAGATATTCAAAGAACACATCATCATTATTTCTTGATCAGTAAACGTTAATAGTAGTGGGTGAAGAAAACAAGCTTGAGGTCTTTCACGCTTTTTCTAATCCAACATTAAGGATAATTGAGCTATCTTTTATGATAATGATTTGAAGAGTCATACATACCCTTGTTATACTTTCCTTGATAATTGCACTTACTAGCTGTTATAAAATATTACAGTATTTTTTGGTACATTTTATCAACAGGAGTAACTATTGTACATCGTGTTAGTGGGCAATCATGTGTATTCTAAGGTACTTACGTGTGAAGTCTGTGCACGGCGTCCATGCATGCTGGAACACAGTGCCCCCTGTTGGCTGGGAGGACCTTCAGAAAGGCAGTGAGAGCGTCTACAGGGCAGTGTGTATGCTCCATAACCACTGCCTTCTTCCTCCCCTGGAGACAGCATATTATTGGTTATTCTCCCTGCTGTTGCCCTTTTGCTATCCCGCCTGTACTTGTAGCGATTCCTAGAGCCACGGTGTGTGGATGTCTTCTGGGTGCACAGCTCATCTAAAGAACTGGTCCTCTCACCAGAGTGACCATCATGTCCCCTGTTTAACTTTCCATTTTCAGGCTCAGTGGTGTGGATGATCTCCTCTGTGCTAGTCAACTGTTCCTGGCTGAGTTCAGACAGTGAGAACTCAAGCGAGTCTTCACGCCACATGTCGGCTGATTTGGAGCGCTTCTTGTTCTTAAAACTTCCACCTTCACCGAGTGGATCGTTCACCCTCTGTTGGTGCATCTTCTCTGTCACATTAAGGCCATCATCATCCTGTCCATCGCCCACCACTGTTTCCCCTCCGTCCTCCGAGCCTGGTGTGGTACTCTGTTCACCAGGTTTGTCATGAAAAGATACGGGCCGCAGATTCACACCACCCGGATCCACCCAGCCGTGTCCACTCAGTGCATCTGTCTCATTAAAGGGCTCCAAGCCATTCTCGCTTAGTGACTGAGGGATGCTGGGAGTGCTGCTTGATCTGGTGCTGGCTTCTGAACCATGGTGCTCCACTTTACCAGAGGAAATGTTGCGAGAGCGGCGTGAAGGCTTATTGGAGATCCGGAAAGAGTGTGACATGTGCTTGCGTGATAGGTGGTTTTGAGTCTCGATGTGTAAGCTCTGGTCTCCATTCTGGCTCTCTATATTTCCCATGGTTTAGCATCTGAGACAAACAAGAAACAAGTTACGATTGGCAATTTTTCCACTACATAACCTGCTATTGGAGCTGTTGTGAAAGGGAATGTGTTCTTCCCAGCTTTGAGCTGCCTCAATAACACATTAGCCCTTGAGCTCTCAAACCTGATTGACCAGCAAACTGTACATTCCTCCGACAATGTTACAAATGATGCACAAGCAAGTCACTAACTCCATGCACCACGTTCAAAGGGACCGGTTTCTCAGAGCATGTGTACTCACAAAGCACCTGCTGAGGTGAAAATCAGTGGAAAGCAAAAGAAGTGTCACCATCCACACACAGCTATCAGGGTGAGAAAGCTGCAGAGTGTGTGTGTAGAGTCTTAAACACCAGAAATATCTCTGATACACAACAGGATATGAAGCCTACTCACCTCCCACTTTAGCAACATTAAAATATATTTGTGTTTTGTAAGTATGCAAATGTCTTTGCTGTGGTATGCATACTAAGGGTACAATTTTGAACTATTAGGTTTTTTTTAAAGCAAAGTTAACAGATGATCAAAGTATTATAACCACAGTGATATTTAAAAACAAACAAACAAAAAACACGACTCTGACTATAGTACAAAAAAGGCCATTGTTGCTTAGGCTCTGGTCATACAACAGCTTGCGATGGGTTTGGAAATACTTGGCGATGAAAAATTGGTAGCATAGCCACCAATCATATGATGCACTGCGATTGTTTTCCAAGCTTCATGAGTTGTATTTTGGTGTGTCTCCACCTCGTGAGTGACCAAAAACATCGCAAAACATTTCGATGCATGCATTGAAATTTGGTGGTCATGTTCTTGTTGGCAAACTAAGCGGCGAAGACTCGCAAATAGGTTTGGAAATACTTCCCGAAGCTCGGGGAACCTTTGCTGAACCTCTTGAGAGGTACTTGCCTCGAATCCATGTCCCCGATGCTTGCAGGGGCCTTTGCAACACAGCGGTGAGGCATAGCCTAACTTTCACCAAGACTTGAAATGTGCATTTACATTTGGTGATCCTTTGCTGAGGTTCGTAATTTGTTGGGTGAAGGGTTCATGAATATTCGGCAAATGTTTGGCAATGGTTACACGACACATTTGTCGTGTAATCGTCACTGATTGGTTGGCATTGATGTCACACATTGTTGAAATCTATTAAGCAAGGCATCGGCGATCATTCGCCTGCCAGATGCCAATACGTACAAAACCCTCAAACATGCCTCCTAGGAAAAATGCCAGGTCTCCTCAAAAGAAAATGGTCAATTGTTCACTTGTTGTGTGACCACAACTTTTAGCTCGCCTGTACAAACTACACATCGCCATGCATCACCATCAAAATGCCTCATTTTCTTTGATAAACCATCGCAAAGCATCGTGAGCTATGGTGTGACTGTAGCCTTACTTGTTACTGCATTTAATATTAAAGCTGAAACTGGCACATCGCTTGTTAGTAATTTTAATGGTTCCTATACCACAACAATTAGTAAAATCAGAACCGATTTTGGAGGCTTGTGTGATTTCTTTCTGTGTTTTAAAATGATCACATTACCTGACTCAAACACGGACATCACTGGCATCTCCAAAGAGGGATGTCACTTTTCACACACCTCATGGTCATCAGGAGCTTCTCTCATACAAGAGGTCTGTGTAACAAAGAAAATATAGATATAAGTCATGTTGAAAGTGTAAATAATGGTTGTGAGTTAAATTATTGTTCTTTTAAAAAAAGTGGACAATAAATGGTCTTCAATTCTAAATATCACTCGAGGAATAAAATAGGGGAATGGTAAATGGCTCGCACACAATAATGAAGCAAACACACACACACACACACACACACACACACACACACACACACACACACACACACACACACACACACACACACACGAGCAAAAAAATCCCCTAATTTGACTGGGAAGAAAGACATCAGCCTTGTGTTGTAAAGTATGACCGAGGAATTATAGTGGACCAGCTGCAGCATTGGAAAAAAAAAAAGAAAAACTCAATTACATCCTTCTCAGTGCCAGCATGACTTCCTCTAATCCAAGGGAAAGTGGAGAGAGAGAAAAAGAGAGCATCAAAGTTCTCTCATTTTTCAGAAGGCAATAATAATAATAATAATAATAATAATAATACAACCCCGATTCCAAAAAAGTTGGGACAAAGTACAAATTGTAAATAAAAACGGAATGCAATGATGTGGAAGTTTCAAAATTCCATATTTTATTCAGAATAGAACATGGATGACATATCAAATGTTTAAACTGAGAAAATGTATCATTTAAAGAGAAAAATTAGGTGATTTTAAATTTCATGACAACAACACATCTCAAAAAAGTTGGGACAAGGCCATGTTTACCACTGTGAGACATCCCCTTTTCTCTTTACAACAGTCTGTAAACGTCTGGGGACTGAGGAGACAAGTTGCTCAAGTTTAGGGATAGGAATGTTAACCCATTCTTGTCTAATGTAGGATTCTAGTTGCTCAACTGTCTTAGGTTTTTTTTTGTCGTATCTTCCGTTTTATGATGCGCCAAATGTTTTCTGTGGGTGAAAGATCTGGACTGCAGGCTGGTCAGTTCAATACCCGGACCCTTCTTCTACGCAGCCATGATGCTGTAATTGATGCAGTATGTGGTTTGGCATTGCCATGTTGGAAAATGCAAGGTCTTCCCTGAAAGAGATGTCATCTGGATGGGAGCATATGTTGCTCTAGAACCTGGACATACCTTTCAGCATTGATGGTGTCTTTCCAGATGTGTAAGCTGCCCATGCCACACGCACTAATGCAACCCCATACCATCAGAGATGCAGGCTTCTGAACTGAGGGCTGATAACAACTCGGGTCGTCCTTCTCCTCTTTAGTCCGAATGACACGGCGTCCCTGATTTCCATAAAGAACTTCAAATTTTGATTCGTCTGACCACAGAACAGTTTTCCACTTTGCCACAGTCCATTTTAAACGAGCCTTGGCCCAGAGAAGACGTCTGCACTTCTGGATCATGTTTAGATATGGCTTCTTCTTTGAACTATAGAGTTTTAGCTGGCAACGGCGGATGGCACGGTGAATTGTGTTCACAGATAATGTTCTCTGGAAATATTCCTGAGCCCATTTTGTGATTTCCAATACAGAAGCATGCCTGTATGTGATGCAGTGCCGTCTAAGGGCCCGAAGATCACGGGCACCCAGTATGGTTTTCCGGCCTTGACCCTTACGCACAGAGATTCTTCCAGATTCTCTGAATCTTTTGATGATATTGTGCACTGTAGATGATGATATGTTCAAACCCTTTGCAATTTTACACTGTCGAACTCCTTTCTGATATTGCTCCACTATTTGTCGGCGCAGAATTAGGGGGATTGGTGATCCTCTTCCCATCTTTACTTCTGAGAGCTGCTGCCACTCCAAGATGCTCTTTTTATACCCAGTCATGTTAATGACCTATTGCCAATTGACCTAATGAGTTGCAATTTGGTCCTCCAGCTGTTCCTTTTTTGTACCTTTAACTTTTCCAGCCTCTTATTGCCCCTGTCCCAACTTTTTTGAGATGTGTTGCTGTCATGAAATTTCAAATGAGCCAATATTTGGCATGAAATTTCAAAATGTCTCACTTTCGACATTTAATATGTTGTCTATGTTCTATTGTGAATACAATATCAGTTTTTGAGATTTGTAAATTATTGCATTCCGTTTTTATTTACAATTTGTACTTTGTCCCAACTTTTTTGGAATCGGGGTGTAATAATAATAATAATAATAATAATAATAATAATAAACAGAAGGTCAGTGGCATACTTGCAGAGCAGGTCCAGGATACAATCAGTAAAAGACTTAAATATATAACTGTAAACTCAAAAGTTATAGACATACATCCATATAGTGCATACCAACATATATCTACAAATATGCAAATACTGGGTCCATTTCCACTCACCGGCTGCTTTATTAGGAACACATGTACACCTGCTCATTCATGCAATTATCCAATTACCTATGTGGCAGCACTGTAATGTACTGTATATAATTGTGCACATACATAGCAAGGGCTTCAGATAAAAGTTCACATCAAACATGGGAGAAACTTTCAAAAACTGCTGCTCTCTGGTTTATATAGTTTTCTCTGACCTCTCTCATCATCAAGGCATTTCCAGGCACAGAACTACCGCTTACTGGGACGGACACCCCCCCGCGCACACACACACTATTCTGTGTAAACTCTAGAGTCTCTTAGAGACTATACATAAATAGTTGGATAAGGTTCATCAAAGGGGGGTCTTGTGGAATTCCTTTTACAGTTAAAGGGCTACAAAAGAGTTTGAGATCCTGGGACAAAATCTGGATCATATGCTGGCCTCAGAAATGCATTATCGAGCTCATTAGACTATCTGAAAGTAGATTATATGAAACTAGGCCACCAACTAGATAGCTGTCAAACATCAACATTGTGTCGCTGTATTTAAAGGTAGACTGCCTTTCAGATTTTTCAAGTCTAGGTCATAAAAAGAATTTTCCCTGACACCCAATTATTTTTGTTTAGTGTACTGAAAGCTACTGAATTTGAATCAGACTTCCAATTTTATTCTTTTTTTAAAAAATAATAGAACAATTAATGAATTTAGGGCCACGTGGCCCTAAATTCTCCGCTATTTTTTCTTGCTTCATCATGACCCAATTCAAGATACTATGTCATACATTACATGGTGGGCTTTCCCTGCTTGCGCAAGGCATTATGGGATAAAAATTTGAAACAGGAGAGGAAAATGGAGGATGCGAGTGAAACGTGAAAGAGCGACTACAGTAACGGAAAGCGAGAAGAAAAGACGTTATGTTGGAAAGGAAAGGACCAGACTAATAAATATAGGCGGTCAGCGAGCACCTCGGTGTGATCAGCTGTTTGTTTAGCAACAGAATGATGGAACCGTCAGGGTAAACCTGTGCATGCGCACACCGGACTTCCTCTGTCTGTTTGACTGTGAGAAAAAGTGAGCGATTTCATGGACATTATTTGCTAGGGAATCCCCTCAAATTAAATAACTTCCCAGCCACAGAATGGCCTGTTTTTTTTTTTTTTATATATATATATATAAACATATATCACGATGACCAAATTTCAGAGGGAACTAAATTTCACCGATTTTATGAAATCGAAAGGCCGTCTAGCTTTAAATAAATATGTGAAAATATTGTGAGTATTTAATTGTTTGCCAAACTTTCAGAAACTTCATGTCACACTAATTCATTTTCAGCTTTTAAACTTTCATCAATCAAAAATTAAAGTTCAGTTGGAGGCTGTGAACAAAGAGAGAAAAGTAGAGAGCAGAGGTTGTGTTTTTGTGTGTTCATGTGTGAATGTGCTCTCTATGGAGTACTCAGTGTTTCCCACGGAAGCAGTGTGTGTGTTTTGTGGGACGGGATGAAGTAGAGAGTTGTCTGGATCATGTTCTACTCCTCTGTCACTAATGAGAGAGAGAGAGAGAGAGAGAGAGAGAGAGAGCGAGCATCAAGGTTCCATTACATAGCTTTCTGAGAGTGTGGAGTCTCTCTCTCTCTCTCTGTCTACATGCACTGTAGCAGTCAACCCTGCTGTATCCTTACATAAACTTGATTTGGCCCCTTATCTCCACCCCGCTACACTTCACTCTTCTTTCCCAACCTCTTCTACTCTATACAGCTATTCCTTCCCTACTGTATTTGCTCATCTGTCACAACAACTGGAGGAATCTCCACAAAAGATGAAGATCTCAACCAGATCCCAGGGGGAAACCAATGGACTGATCAACATGGTCATTTATCACAGTGATTCCTTTGTAAACTGAAATGTCCCCCCCGGCATAAATTGTGATTCACCAATCCAGTGAAACTCTTAGGCATGATTTTCACATGAATTCATCAATATACCATATTTTAAGTCTCATCCTGTATCACAAAGCCTGCCCCCTTTTCATTTCCTTATCTCTATAGTTTAATCTTCCCTCTATCTAATTCTGTTTGTCTCCAGTCTTTCACTGGCGTGATTTGACTGATGCAGATCAGTGTGGGCATGAATCAGAAACATCAAATCTCTCACCTAGGCCTTTCATAAAAACAGATTTTAGTTATTTAAATGAAAGGGAAATTTGCTCACAGTTATCTGGGATATATTAAAATCATCAAACAAGAGAAATAATCCAAGGCGAATCAAATGAACTCACAGCCATCAAACGTGTTTTCTCTCTTTCTCTCACCCTTCTCATTCCTGTTAGGCTGCTGTGTCCTTCTGGTGCGATTAAACAACAAAAACCTGTTATAAATCTCACTATCCTGCCAGAGGGTCTCACAGAATCGTAAAAAGCTCTGTAGAAGAATAGTGAAAAAACCAATAAGAAGGAATTTCATATATTAGAGTTAGCCTTTTAAGTGTTGTGTTTAATAAAAAGCAAAGAGCACTCAGGACCAACAAACTATACTGTATAATAAAACACTTAACACAGATAATGTGAAGGTTGCACAGATACAGTATATAGATTGTGCTTAGATTTAACAATCTTTTGATGACTCAAGGAATTCTGATTAAATCTATCCTTAAACTACGACAATGAACAACATTCAGTCTAGTAAGAAACTAAGGTTTTTGGAATTACATAACAGGAATATATTGACCGTGTCTTGCGAAAGTATTCATCCCCCTTGGTGTTTTTCCTGTTCTGTCGCATTACAAGCTGGAATTAAAATGGATTTTCGGGAGGTTAGCACTATTTGATTTACACAACATGCCTACCACTTTAAAAGTGAAAATTGTCATTTTATTCTGACACAAACAATAATTAAGATGAAAAAAAAAAGAAATCTGGAGTGTGCAGAGGTATTCACCCCCCAAAGTCAATACTTTGTAGAACCAACTTTTGCTGCAATTACAGCTGCAAGTCTCTTGGGGTATGTCTCTATTAGCTTAGCACATCTAGCCACTGGGATTTTTGCCCATTCCTCAAGGCAAAACTGCTCCAACTCCTTCAAGTTAGATGGGTTGTGTTGGTGTACAGCAATCTTCAAGTTATACCACAGATTCTCAATTGGATTGAGGTCTGGGCTTTGACTAGGCCATTCCAAGACATTTAAATATTTCCCTTTAAACCACTCCAGTGTAGCTTTAGCAGTATGTTTAGGGTCATTGTCCTGCTGGAACGTGAACCTTCGTCCCAGTCTCAAACCTCTGGCCGACTCAAACAGGTTTTCCTTCAGAATTGCTCTGTATTTAGTGCCATCCATCTTTCCTTCAATCCTGACCAGCTTTCCTGTCCCTGCAGATGAAAAATATCCCCACAGCATGATGCTGCCACCACCATGCTTCACTGGAGGAATGGTGTTCTCAGGGTGTTGGGTTTGTGCCACACATGGCATTTCCCATGATGACCAAAATTTTAGTCTCATTTGACCAGAGAATCTTCTTCCATGTGTTTGGGGAGTCTGCCACATGCTGTTGGGAAAAGAAAAAAGCAATGGCTTTTTTCTGCCCACTGTTCCATAAAGACCCGCTCTGTGGAGTGTACGGCTTAAAGTGGTCCTATGGACAGATACTGCCATCTCCACTGTGGATCTTTGCAGCTTCTTCAGTGTTATCTTTGGTGTCTTTTTTGCATCTCTGATTAATACCCTCCTTGCCCCGCCTGTGAGTTTTGGTGTGTGGCCTTCTCTTGTCAGGTTTGCAGTGGTGACATACTCTTTCCATTTTGCTATAATGGATTTAATGGTGTGCCGTGGGATATTCAAAGTTTTGGATATTTTTTTTTATACCCCAACCCTGATGTATACTTCTCCACAACTTTGTCTCTGACTTGTTTGGAGGCTCCTTGGTTTTCATGTTGCTCGCTTAGTAGTGTTGCAGAGTCAGGGTCCTTCCAGAACAGGTTGATTTATACAGACATCATGTGACAGATCATGTGATACTTTGATTGCACACAGATGGATCTTAATCAACTAATTATGTGACTTATGAAGTGAATTGGTTGGACCAGCTCTTATTTAGGGGTTTCATTCAAAAGGGGGTGAATACCTATGCACACTCCAGATTTCTGTCTTTTCATCTTCATTATTGTTTGCGTCACAATAAAACAACAATGTTCACCTTTAAAGTGGTAGGCATGTTGTATAAATCAAATGGTGCTACCCCCCAAAAAATCCATTTTAATTCCAGCTTGTAATGCAACAAAACAGGACAAACACGAAAGGGGATGAATACTTTTGCAAGACACTGTATGCTCACTTCTTCCTCCTGTTATCAAAAAATCTCTGTAGAATAATATATATAATTTTTTTTAATTATTCCTTGTTCATGATCTATACACTCACTAGCCACTTTAATAGGATCATGTTCTTGATTCTAAGATTTCTGTTCTTGGCTGGCAGAAGTGGAACCTCATGTGATTTCTGCTGTTGCATGCTGAAATGCTTTTCTGCTCACCGCAGTTGTAAAGAGTGATTATATGAGTTGCTATATCCTTTCTGGCAGCTTGAACCAATCTGGCCATTTTTCTCTGACCTCTCTTATCAACAAAGCGTTTGTTCCCACCCACAAAACTGTTTTTTTTGTTTTTCACACCATTCTGTGTAAACTCTTGAGACTGTTGTGTGTGAAAACCCCAGGAGATCAGCAGTTTCTGAAATACTCAAACCAGTCCATCTGGCTCAATCCAACACCCATGCCATAGTGAAAGTCACACTTTGAGAGCACAATTTTCCCAGTCCGATGTTTGAAGTGAACATTAACTGAAGCTCTTGATTTGTATCTGCATGATTTTATGCATTGTGCTGCTGTCGGGATTGGTTGATTAGATAACTGCATAAAACAGCAGGTGTGTTGGTGTTCCTAATAAAGGGGCAGATGAGTGGATATAATAATATGAGGTAATACTTTCAGTTTGTCTGTATATTTCTAGCCATCAGATGGCATTGTTAATGATTTTTAGACCGTTGGACAGAATTGCTATATAAAAGCCACGGAGCACACTAAATGGTCAGAAAACACAAAAACACATCTCCAGAAACCCTTGCCTGTTCTAGAACCAAAATACTGAGGCTAATTATAGTCCAGGCACATTGTTATTATATATTTACAATGTTATTATTTGATATAAAGAGTGTATTTGGGGCGGCACGGTGGTGTAGTGGTTAGCGCTGTCACCTCACAACGAGAAGGTCCGGGTTTGAGCTCCGTGGCCGGCGGCGAGGGGCTTTCTGTGCGGAGTTTGCATGTTCTCCCCGTGTCCGCGTGGGTTTCCTCTGGGTGTTCCGGTTTCCCCCACAGTCCAAAGACATGCAGGTTAGATTAACTGGCGACTCTAAATTGACCGTAGGTGTGAATGTGAGTGTGAATGGTTGTCTGTGTCTATGTGTCAGCCCTGTGATGACCTGGCGACTTGTCCAGGGTGTACCCCGCCTTTCGCCCGTAGTCAGCTGGGATAGGCTCCAGCTTGCCTGCGACCCTGTAGAACAGGATAAAGCGGCTACAGATAATGAGATGAGATGAGAAGAGTGTATTTGAGTTTTTATCCCTGTGCACTGTATTTAGATTTATTAGAGGTGCCCCCCGTTTATAAGAGACTAGGCTTTAATCAGAACTCTGACAGTGTGTGCCGATGCTCTTGCTATGCAGTGACTAAATGGATGTGATTTATGTTTTATTACTTCCCTCTGTTTTTTCTTTAAAAGCATACAAAAAGGTGATTAGATGAACAAAATTTACACAAAATGCTACAGAGTTGACAGTAGGACTAAAGCTTTTACCTACCGGTATGAGCACCTGCAGTTTAATTAGGAAATGAAATTCAGTGACTAAAAACAAACACTTCATTTTAGTTTGTGTTTTGTAATGGAGTCTGGTTTTGAAGCGACTTCGGGCTGCTGATTTTACATCTGTTTTGAAAAGTGCTCACTGAAACATCCGCTCATAACCCATGAAAATACCAGGTGTGAGCAGTTATTGTTATGATCTGTTTCAGATGATCAGATCAAAAGTGGACAGTGCGAAGTACAGGTCTGAATAGGGCCTGAGTGATTGGATCACAAGACATATTTGAATCTGTTCAGACCTGTATTTAGTACCATCCACGGATACTATTATCAAGTCTGAATGGGGCCAAGAAAAAGGGAGGTACATGTAAAAAAGAGGTAGGAAGATAGAAAAGAGGAGAGAGAAAAGACGTGTCCATGTCTATGTTTTCATCACAGCTTGCCACGTCTGCTACCTTTCTTGCAAGCCTTCATAGAGTATCTTTGTGAAACTTTAATCACAGGTGCTTAGCAGGAAGCCTACCTCCTCCGTACTCTGTAGGATGTGCTGATCTGAAGTCTGTTATTAACACATGCACACAAACACACACAGATATACACACACATACCACCTCCTACAGAAAAGCACTAGAGCTGTAGTATAAGTCATCACACGCTGAATCAGTGGCCTTTCCGTCCTATCAAGGAAGAACAAATCTGAATCCACCCAAACCGTCCTTATGCAACATGTTGAGATTGATAGGCTATGCAAGTCATTTGTTGTTTCCTCAAAGTCTCTGCACGATGGTGACCAGATTTCTGAAAAGAAAACCGGGGACGTTTTCGGCTCAGCGGTGAAAATATCATTAAAGCATGTCATGTTTCAATCTTTGTCATAAAAAAGGGGGAACATTTCTGATTTTCATGTATTTTGATCATGCGTTGCATAAAAAAGTGGGATTTTCCTCACTGAGTGCACTGAAGGCCGATTCTGCAACCGCTTTACGTAGGTTAACATTAATTAAAGACAATGTGAAAATCTCTGGTATGGGTACATAGTTCACTCTATTTATAGACTCTTAAATTGTAGGCTAGCTGAAACATATGTTTTAGACCCATGAAATGAAATATAAATTAATTACCATATATGCAACTTGTCTTCTTTCTGTTTTGTCCCGTCACTCTTTTTACTCTTTTAATTTCTCACTCTTTTCCTTCCTGTCCAATCTTTAACAATAAATAGTCCACTATTATACAAAATACTTATTCCTACCCTTATCAAAAAGAAGTATGCTTCAAGTTAATTTTATTAAGTATGCTTAAGTAAAGTTAAAGTATATTTCCTTAAGTATACTTTTGTGTACCAAATATACTGATATCAATGTACTTACAGTATACTTGTAAGTAAACTAATCTAATACTTCTTGGGACTAAATTGGCCCACTTTTAGTTTATAGAAAGTATACTTTAAGTCTAAGAGAAGTAAACTCTGCGTACACAACTAGTATTTTTTATTTTGTACTGCAAATATACCACAAGTAAACTTATTATACTAATAGTTTACTAGTTCTATACTTGTAGTCGACTCTTTAGTTTACAAAAGCATATTGGAAATATGCTGTTTTATACTTCTAGACCACTTTTTAGTTTACTAAAGTACACTTTGTAGTATACTGGAAATATACTCGTTACATACTTCTAGTCCACTTTTTAGTTTATGAAAGTATACTTTACAGCATATTGGAAATATACTATTAGTTACTGGTTATATATATCTAGTCCACTTTTTAGTTTTGAAGTATCCTGCAGTTACCCTTCTGGGTATACTATTAGTTTTCTAGCCCGAACCCTTACCTCATGCACACTACCAGTAGACAACTTTTTGTTGTCTACTGTGTTTTGTACCTTAAGTTACAATGAAGTTATAAAGGTACGAATTCACAAAATAACAACACATACTCAGGATTAAGAACATATTCATTTTCTTTAAAAATCAAAATTTAAAGCAACATTGTATTAAATGCCAAAGTATAAAAACATGGCAATGACAACTGAAATTGACATCCAAGCTCTAAAGAAAAATAAATAAATAAAAATAATAATTATCCCACTCAGGAGAAAAAAAAAAACCTTATATGGAACCATAGACATACCTTAGAGTCAACAATGCTGAAGCACAACTACAGGGCAAGTACACTTAAAGATAAGGCACAAATATTTTAATACTTTATTACACTTTTGTTAAGCATATCTTGATCAAAATTTTAAATATAAGCTTACTATACTTAGACTTTTCTGTATACTTTTCAGTATAAGCCAAGTATATTTGGCTTAAACAAATGAGACAAAAATATTATACTTGGTCATTTATTTTTTGAGGAAAATGATCCAATCTTCTATATCTGTGAGTGGCAAAAGTATGTGAACCTCTAGGATTAGCAGTTAATTTGAAGGTGAAATTAGAGTCAGGTGTTTTCAATCAATGGGATGACAATCAGGTGTGAGTGGGCACCCTGTTTTATTTAAAGAACAGGGATCTATCAAAGTCTGATCTTCACAACACGTTTGTGGAAATGTATCATGGCACGAACAAAGGAGATTTCTGAGGACCTCAGAAAAAGCGTTGTTGATGCTCATCAGGCTGGAAAAGATTACAAAACCATCTCTAAAGAGTTTGGACTCCACCAATCCACAGTCAGACAGATTGTGTACAAATGGAGGAAATTCAAGACCATTGTTACCCTCCCCAGGAGTGGTCGACCAACAAAGATCACTCCAACAGCAAGGCATGTACCGTAATAGTCAGCAAGGTCACAAAGGACCCCAGGGTAACTTCTAAGCAACTGAAGGCCTCTCTCACATTG
Organism: Neoarius graeffei; assembly: GCF_027579695.1. Taxonomy (NCBI): domain Eukaryota; kingdom Metazoa; phylum Chordata; class Actinopteri; order Siluriformes; family Ariidae; genus Neoarius; species Neoarius graeffei. The sequence goes on from NC_083593.1 coordinate 18,026,954, forward strand.
GCTAATGTTAATGTTCATGAGTCCACCATCAGGAGAACACTGAACAGTGGTGTGCATGGCAGGGTTGCAAGGAGAAAGCCACTGCTCCCCAAAAAGAACATTGCTGCTTGTTTGCAGTTTGCTAAAGATCACGTGGACAAGCCAGAAGGCTATTGGAAAAATGTTTTGTGGACAGATGAGATCAAATTAGAACTTTTTGGTTTAAATGACAAGTGTTATGTTTGGAGAAAGGAAAACACTGCATTCCAGCATAAGAACCTTATCCCATCTGTGAAACATGGTGGACGTAGTATCATGGTTTGGGCCTGTTTTGCTGCATCTGGGCCAGGACGGCTTGCCATCGTTGATGGAATAATGAATTCTGAATTATACCAGCGAATTCTAACGGAAAATGTCAGGACATCTGTCCATGAACTGAATCTCAAGAGAAGGTGGGTCATGCAGCAAGACAACGACCCTAAGCACACAAGTCGTTCTACCAAAGAATGGTTAAAGAAGAATAAAGTTAATGTTTTGGAATAGCCAAGTCAAAGTCCTGACCTTAATCCAATCGAAACGTTGTGGAAGGACCTGAAGTGAGCAGTTCATGTGAGGAAACCCACCAACATCCCAGAGTTGAAGCTGTTCTGTACGGAGGAATGGGTTAAAATTCCTCCAAACCGGTGTGCAGGACTGATCAACAGTTACCGGAAACGTTTAGTTGCAGTTATTGCTGCACAAGGGGGTCACACCAGATACTGAAAGCAAAGGTTCACATACTTTTGCCACTCACAGATATGTAATATTGAATCATTTTCCTCAATAAATAAATGGCCAAGTATAATATTTTTGTCTCATTTGTTTAACTGGGTTCTCTTTATCTACTTTTAGGACTTGTGTGAAAATCTGATGATGTTTTAGGTCATATTTATGCAGAAATATGGAAAAATTCTAAAGGGTTCACAAACTTTCAAGCACCACTGTACGTATTACTTTATTAAGTATATCTCTGATAAGTAAATAAAAAGTAAACTGAAAGTATACTCTCTTATTTTTAGTTTAAAAGAAGTATACTAGAAGTACACTTAAATAAACTTCTTTTTTGTAAGGGTATTGCTTGCCTGAATTTTGCTTATTCAAATTTACCTCAAAACATTGATCAGAATAGTAACTTTTCAGGCACAGTGATATTTTTTGGAATAGGCAAGGGATAAATTTAATGAATTACATGGCTTTCAGGTAAGAACCTTCAAGGAGGTAATGCCAGAGATCAGAGCCATCACTGACAAACATTTCTAACATTATGGTGAATTGAGTTGTAGCAGTTACATCACAAAAAATAGAATTTTAACCCACTAGCAGGAAAAACTACTGCCAAAACGGTACCATGAACAATGCCAAATATAGCCTATACCAGTGTTTCTCAACCACTGGGCCGCGAAGCGCTATCTAGTGGGTCGCAAATTTTTTTCAAGTTTGAAGCCAAATACTAAATAGTTCAGGATGTCGTAGTGTCCCAAATCTGGTAGCTGGTTTGCTATACACTTTTCAAGTGGAATAAATACATTTGTGGGTAAATTAAGAAGAACAAGCCTTTATTTTTGTTACATTCCTCCTCTACATTTAAGGTGGAGAGAGAGAGAGAGAGAGAGAGAGAGAGAGCATGCGCATGCACGCATACACACACACACAGACAAAGAATAAATAAATATGTTTGCAGGTAAATATATGGATCTGTGATGCATGCATGATGCCTGCTGGAAGAGAAAAACAGGGCGGATTGAGAATCGAGCAGCCGTGGATTGTTTACACCGGATACTAAAACTTGTAGCATTCTAGCAACCATCTCAAAGACGCGTACAAAAAGCCCAGAAATTCCTCCTTACCTGGGCATAAACGATACAAGATTTATCTTGTATTGTCCTGATTTCCAGATCTTTAACCCAGCCACATATAAAAAGTTGTACTCCTCCATGCTCTTCCAGGTTTTCATCTGTCTGTCTGTGTAGAACGATGTCTGCAGCACCAGGTAGTTTGAGATGTCGGGGAACTCAACAGATGGATAATTTTCCAACTCATAATGAATGAATGAATGAATGAATGACTTTATTCAAACATGATGAGCTGATAAGCAGAGCTGGTGGGGTCGTGTATGTACAGATACAAATAATTACAAATACAAAAGACTAAAAATATACACCATCTTAAAAAACAAACAAACCCAAAAAACTTTAAAATCTCTAATCCCTTTTGACTGAGAATGCCCTGCATGCATGATTTGACTTCTGGCACATCCATACAGTTTTAAATACAATACCTACATTAAAAAAAATGTATATATATATATATATATATATATATATATATATATATATATATATATATATATATATATATATATATATATATATATACATATTTTTTTTTTGTATTTATTTAATTCCTGGGCTCCCATCTGTAACAGGGAATCTTGTTGCATTCCATTAATGCACTTTACAATAGATTATTAGTTTCTAATAGAATAGATGAGCAAAAATAATTGGGGATCTTTTTTAATGTGCCCCAACTCATTACAAGTATGAATAAGTGGGCCATAAAGCAGAAAGGATTGAGAACCCCTGGCCTATACCATCTGAATATATTTCCCACTGACAGAATTTATCTATATTCTAAAAAAACCGTAAGATTACAATTATCTGATCCTTATAACCTCCCTGGTATCCTTTTGAAATCCACTGAGGCATACAAATAATTCCCAATCTCCCATAGCCTAAATGAGTAGCCTGAATCAAACTGTGTCAAAATTATACAATGACACTTTGGGAACATTACCATAAACCTACAGCTTTACATAGCCAGCTACTCTGAGGGATAACACATCAATTTGTGTGTAAGTTAGCGTATGCCGTTGAACTCTTACAATTTTACCTCAGCTGGATTTCTGTTACAGCAACGCTACATCTAGCAACAACTTCAGCTGAGTGATTGGCGCTGCACTGAGCTTTCTCCTGCTAGCATTAGCCGCAGTAGGTTACGGTTTGTTAGGTCAACTGCTACATCTCAATACAGTGTGACAAGCAATGTTATGTCATATACAACATCACAAAATATAGATTACACATTTAAAGGAGAACTGAAGGCAAATTTTTTATTATCAAAATTCTATTTATCTCATCTTACTAAATATAGGAATGCATTTTTGATAGCTATTCGGTCACTGCTATAGCAAGTTATGAGTGTTTGAAATAGGCTATGTAATATATCAGTCCATATGTCAAAGCAATGGCCATCAACGAGCTTCGTTGAGACCTGTGCGAGACTTCGTAGGACAGAAGTAAAATGTACAGCGGAAATCAAAGTGACCAACATCTGCCAACGTTGTCAAAAGACACACGCGCCCTCCTTCGAATGCTGATGTAATCAAGCCGGAAGTTTTGTTTGTTTTGATAGCAATCAGGAAAGTTTGAAAAAAGTAGGCAGTAATTGTCATTTAAACTTGTTTTTGTGCAATATTTCATTTGGAAAACAGTTCTCAAAATGGCGGCACTGACACCTGGCTGAGACTTCACATTTCGAAGTCTCGCACAAGTCTCGTGAAGATCGCGCGGATAAGCGACGCCTGCCGTGGACCAAACGAACTAAATTCAACATGGCTAAAAACCAAATAGGCCGATAAGTATAATATTTAATTGCAATTAGTTGCCAATCCGAGTCATGATATAAGGTTACTAAAACCGAAAACATAATTGAATAACACGTTAATTAAGAAATAAAGCAAGTTTAAAAATGACCTCGGTTCTCCTTTAAAGGCTAAATAACATAGATGACAAACAATGGCACTTAAGCCTACAAGAAAAGACTATGGTTCACCTGTCCAGGAGTGGATGATGCAATCTGTCAAAGCTGAATGAATGACTTTAGTTTAAGCAAAGATTCTAGTGCTCCACTGAAAAGTTGTTCCTCAGCTCCACCAATCAAAATACTGGAAAGGCTATCGCCAGAGGTGTTCTAGAATATCTCTGCTTAAAGTGATCCACAAAACAATATGCGAGGTGTCTGCTGTTTTGGTCTTTTTTTTTTCGGGTCTGTCGGTCATGGTTAAAAATGGGGCTGTTTCTCGGGACAGCTCCAGTTGGGGACAGGCCACCAAAAAACGGGGACTGTCCCCGGAAAACGGGGACGTCTGGTCACCCTGCTCTGCACCCCTCTTTCTGCCATTTCAAAGGAACATGATGATCACCCAACTCAAAATTCAGCAGGCTGAGTCTACAGGCTTTGTAGAGAAAGAGCACAGGATAATGGGATAATGGAAATGAATGACTCCAGCAGCCCCTCCCCCGTATCTGATGGCATATTTTGTGAGAAGAATAGACTCCATGTGGAGTAATGTCGAGGGGGTTTGAGAGGAGGTCATCCCTGCCCCCCAGCTCGAGTGGAGGTCAGTGTTTCCCTCCAGCTCTTCATTCCTCCTCATAGTACCGCTCCACTTCAGCTGCAACCTCAGATCAATACGGACCTTCACCAAAAATAGAGACTCTTTACTACTCTTCCCTAAAATGTTCTCTAACATCCTGTACACAGTTGCCTCACATTTAACTGCACTGAAATAAACGAATTAGCAACAGCCCTGGATATGAATCATTCAGACAGGTTTCTTAGCAGCTGGGGGAAAGCCACAAACTCACAGTTATTATAATCCTCCCTTTTCTCGGCTGTAAGAGCCAGCTCGCAGTGATGACTGTGGAGAGAAGTGATGAAATGAGAAAGGATGCAGAGAAAAACAGCCCAACCAGAGACAGAAAAAAATTGCTGTGGGGGAAGACGCAGACGGAACTGCATATTCCCACTTCTACTTCAGTTCCAGTTAGTCAAGCGCTTAGTCTTTCGTTCTGGGTTGTTTCGGTTAAGGCCCGGGGCAGCGAGTTGGGTTAGAGAACTCCCCTAAGCCCACTGGTAGAAAGAAAGAGAGAACAGGGGGAAGAAAGATAGACAGAGAAAAGGAGACAGGGTGTTCTATTGTTCTCTGAGCTCCAGTCTGTGATTCAGGGTCCGTATTCAGCACGGCACTAGTCTAATTGAGAGAGAAGAGACAAATGATGAACCCAACCAGGACACACAAAGCTGCATGTTATAGTGCTGAGTCATTAAGGAACAAACATTCACACTGTGTCTTAGTCAATCTTACAGCCAGTGGGTGTTTATCTTTCATTATTTTATAGATTTACTGCGAAGTAAATATAATCTGCTTTCCTTTGTTGGTTGAGGTTAATTTAGGGAGCAGCAATCCAGTTCTTAAAACCATTTCAGTCCTTGATGAAATTGTTATTACTCTTGCAAAATTGGAACTGCTGAAACGTTGTCTATAATTTTGCTAAATTGCACATTATAGCAATGATTAGAATAATTTAACCCATTCTGAGCACATTCAGTGCTGTTCTAGGAAACTATAAGACAATATAAATCACCTCCAAATCACCTGAGAGCCTGACATTACTAGTACTCTACTATTGCTATAACAGAAACTTATTATCCTGAATTCTGTTCAAGACTATATAGAAAATATTTTGTGCCACTCAATGTATGAAATCTATATTGAGGATCAGAATATCAGACGTTTACATACACTCATGAACCCCAATTCTTCGTTTGCACGTGATGTCATAGCTAATTACGCACGAACCGGAAGTTAGCCCTATTGGAGGATATACACAAACTCAGCGCACATTTACTATAGAAAATATGCTCGAGAGGTTGTTACGCTCCTTTTGTTTCTTCGCTATGCTGACTCTTTGTGCTGTAATTGGGTGCGGGCAAAACTCTATTCGAGACAAGGAGACTTCTAAGTTCTTTAGAGTTCCAGCAGTTATAAATAATCAAAGAGGGGGAAGAAACAACCCAAGAGAGTTGTCCACAGAGCATAGACGTCAACGGCTGTCCAACATAAACCGGGCTGATCTAAGCGATGAGAAAGCTAAAACCACACGGGTCTGCAGTGAACATTTTATCAACGGTAAGCGCTACAAACTAGTTATTAATGAAAGATTGCAATATATAAGAAATATTGGATCGTTTAATAGCCTGGTCATGCAGAAAATCGCCGCTGTCAAATGCGACAAAGCCGTGATCGTTGAGTGTGTGATCCGACGATCAATGGTTTCTACGATTGTTTCATTTTAAAAAGACCTGTATATAATTTTTGATGACGCTGCTTTTATTTTGCTTTTTCTTTCCATTTGGGAAACCAGCTGATCTCTACAATTTTACAGATCCAGACTGGGCTCCGACACAAAATACAGGCCATGACAAAATCAAAGATGGTACTAAAGCGGTAGCTCGAAATGCGAGGCTTACAGAGCGCAGAAAGAAACGCAAAATTATTGTAAGTGTATGTAATGCCTTATTGTAATGCTTTAAAATGAATATATATATATATATATATATATATATATCTCATCTCATCTCATCTCATCTCATCTCATTATCTCTAGCCGCTTTATCCTTCTACAGGGTCGCAGGCAAGCTGGAGCCTATCCCAGCTGACTTCGGGCGAAAGGCGGGGTACACCCTGGACAAGTCGCCAGGTCATCACAGGGCTGACACATAGACACAGACAACCATTCACACTCACATTCACACCTACGGTCAATTTAGAGTCACCAGTTAACCTAACCTGCATGTCTTTGGACTGTGGGGGAAACCGGAGCACCCGGAGGAAACCCACGCGGACACGGGGAGAACATGCAAACTCCACACAGAAAGGCCCTCGCCGGCCCCAGGGCTCGAACCCAGGACCTTCTTGCTGTGAGGTGACAGCGCTAACCACTACACCACCGTGCCGCCATATATATATATATATATATATATATATATATATATATATATATATATAAAATTAGTAATGACCCAAATGAATTAATAAAGCAGGGGGGAAAATAATATTAATTATTTTTTTATTTTATTATCAAGCACAAAACTTTCAAGAAATCGCGGCTTCCGGATCCTGGAAAAAGGCAACCTTGCCCCAGGGATAATCTCACATGATGTTACATGTGGAACCCCGGTTATCTGGGTCATTTCTGTTCATCTGACTCCATGCTTGTTTATTCGCTGAAATTGGATATTGTTGTTGGAATCTTACAAAAATAACGAAGGGAAAGCACTGCGTTGTGTTTGGATGTTCAAATCCCGATACAACAGGACATTTGGTTCACGAATTTCTGAGAAATGACACTAATCTAAAGTGACAGTGGGTGAGGTTTGTGCAAATGAAGCGGGCAGATTTTGTGTCGCCTACTAATAATAAATCCGATTCATCAAGTTTTCATCACCAACAGAACGACCGCATGGGAATTATTGGAGCAAAAAGAAACCCATTTATTTAATAAATGACGTTTGATCTGACATTTGGACAGTTCGTCGATTTCCCTATTGTCTCACACACACACACACACACACACACACACACACACACACACACACACACACACACACACACACACACAGAGTGCACCAGACACAGGATTATGAGCAACATTTACACACTTACAATATCCGATCTTATCATATCTGATGCACTTTAACAGGAAGAAAAATGCGTGCGCGCAATCATCATCATCATTAATTCTTAACTGAAACGTGTTAACCCAGATTGCAATATTGCAAGACTCAATTTGTTTTTAGTTTTGTTCAGGAAAACATGATGAAAGGTAGCCACCGCGTTCTGCACATCTCTCTCTCTATCTGTCCATCTCTCCATCTTGTGCGCGCTACAGAGGAAGACTGGTGTGAACTGAATGAACTGGCAGTTTCTTGTCTTGGGGGCTCGAAACGATAACCATTTACTCCGGAATATCCTTGATCATCATCTTCCCCTTCATCCGACATATAAGAATCCCAATCACTATCAGAATTCTTTCCAAAACATGATTCCATATCGAGACTGGTCTAACCACTGCTGCACACATGAACGAAATTGATACCTGGATTGTTACACGTGTGACGTCACGCACCCCTTCGGGATCTTCCAGTTCAGTCTCGGCAGATTCCGTGAAAATCGGCTGATTTTATTGATTTTCCATTAATTTATGGCCTTTTGGATCAGCTATGGTTCGAAAACACATGGTCAAGCAACATAATGATTGTTGCTTTGTACAAGGAAAAAAAGTGGGGTTTAAGAGCATTACGTACACTTTAAGAATCTTCCCAAATGATCTCAATCGAATAACATTCATGTCAATCCACTACCTCAAATACTGCAGCCTCGTCGCCCGGTCAGTGCTCTTTTATAACTAAATATGTTCTATAGTGTGTTAGATACCTATCTTTTTGAAGCAGTCAAAATGATTGTTTTTAAAATAGATTTGAGAAATGACTCCAAGCTTCTAAATGTAACTTTCTTGGAAAGGCCATCCAGTGAGTTAAAATAAGTCGAATAAGTTATGTTATCGCTTGGAATGCTGTTTACAGATGCTATATTGTTTGATCGTATGTATATCCTCCAACATGGCGGCGGTCAATGATGCAAGGTCACGTGGTTGCAAATGAAGAATATTCCCCTGACAGTCATATAACAGTCCTAGCATTATTTTCTACTTCAACCCCACCCCAAATCCAAGGTAAAGTGTTTTTTTCTACTGTTTTTTTTTAACTTATGCTTTTGTTACACAATATTCCTACATATGGCCACTCCTTTTAATTTTTCAATTAATAGAAAGAAATCAGAATTCATATAACATGTGCTTTTAAGTTTGCTAAAGAATCTGGACAGGTTTTTAATGATTTTTGCATGAAAGAGTTAATGCTATATAAAAACTAGAGAGAGGATTGGCTCTGGTCGAAACCCCCAAAGCTTATATGCTTTGTTTACCCTCGTTTGCTGCATGGAAGACCCCAAAAAAGAGGGACACACCAACTGCTCCTGCCACAATCCCCCCCAAACAACATTTATCATTTCACCTCCTCTGTGCCCACACACACACTCAGAGAGAGAGGGAGAGAGAGAGAGAGCAGGTATCAGGTTTTAATGGCTTCTGTTCTAACGGCGTCCCTCCTTGCTGTGTTTGTGACAGCACTGCCTCTTTTGTTCCCTAAAAATCTGAATAGGTGTAGCTTCCATTTAGCCGAACCTGCCCCAACAGGAGCAAACAAGTTGTTTCTCTCCTGCTCTCCATACCGCTCCCTTTCTAAGTTACCTGTTTTACCTATTCATATTATACATTCCTAATCCCACCTGTTAAACATTATAACTGAAAAATATAGTGATATAAAAGCAGTGTGTTATAGATTTTGGGTAAACACGCAGTAGCAGAGAGGTCTACGAGTGCTTATTTTTGCTCTAACCTTGTTGACAGCATTAACATGAAAATAAGAGAACACACACAAAACTGATCTTATCAGTGCTGTATATACACAACGTCACTGCTATTCTCTGGCACCTCAAGCAACGTTGGTGGGATGACTCACATTCGTCTTCTGCTCGTTCACTGTTGGGCCACAACATACTGCAGTAAGCTCTGCAGCAAGGGTCTGATGGTGCACTGTGATAAAGAAGTGTGAAATGGTGAAAAAATGTTAAGCTATCCTGGCATTATGTACGGTCCTAACCCCCCAAAAATCCATTTTAATTTCTTCTTGTAATGCGACAAAACAGGACAAGCACCAAGGGGGATGAATATTTTTGCAAGACACTATAAGAAGTAAAAGGTGTGTCAGTTCCCTTGTAATATATTGCAAAAAAAAATTTAAAAGAAGGTAGACTCATTTTTAAAAAGTAAATGAGGACAAATAATACAAAATTGAAGGCGAATATAACAAGAAGACAGAGTCATCTATATCCCCCGCCCTATATACCACCTAAATACCAAGTTTCAAGATATTATTTGTCACATTTTTCAAGTTCTGCTGCAGGAAACCAACCCTACCTCTTTACACTGACCTCAGCAGCCCGGCATAAGCCCACCAGACCTTTGGTCCAGGTGAGCTAAAAATGAACATTTCTCACATTTCTTCGTATCAAAAGGCACATATACATTACTTAATCAACACATATACCAACTTTCAAGACCGTACCACTCATAGTTTTCAAGTTCTGCTCTGGAAACAAAACCTACCCCTAAGACTAACCTGAGAGACTAAGTCTGAAATAATTTCCAGGGAAACATGAAAATTTTTAATTTCTTAAATTTCTTAGTATGAAAAGGCACATCTACATCACCTTGTTAACATGTATACCAAGTTTCACAACCGTATCATGAATAGATTTAGATATATGCTCCGGAAACAAACATTGCTCTGAGAAACTAAGTCAAAATCTATTTTTTTATGTAAAAATTTCAAAAATAATTTTTTTTCAAAAATCCAAAATAGCAAAAGGCACCAGTTCACATGTTGCTTGATATGTATACAAAATTTCATGAAGATACCTTCAGTAGTTTTAAAGATATGGGCCGGAAACGAAAGCGCGACCAGACGAACAACCGGACGGACCGATGGACGGAACCCGTTTCTCTATCTCTGGCCAAACTTCGTTTGGGTGGGGATAATAAAAATGTTCTTGCAAAACTAATTTAATATACTTGCACTATCACTGCAGTGTCTTTTTTATTATCATGCTTTCTGAAAACAGTGAAAACTCAAGAAACTGTGATACATTATGTTCATTAACTTATGTTGTTAGTTAATTAAGGAGGGCATGTGGGCATGTGATTAAAAGTTTTCCAAATAAAGAATGTGTATCTTAGTCTTGCACTAATTGCTTTCACTTTGAAATCTCTGCTATACTTAGACCCTTCAGGTCAGGTCTCCACTTCCGACATTCCTCATCGGATTCCCAGCTTGGAAAAAAGACATGGAGTGGGGAGGACTATGGAGACTCATTGTTCTTTGCAAAGCTTAACGTAAAGATGTGATCAGGTAAAATCCTAAAGCTGACAAGAAAAGAGGGGGTTGAGGAAGGGACGTTGAGCCAGAGAGAGAGAGAGAGATAGAGAGAGAGAGAGAGAGATTCTAGTCTCTCAAGTCTTGGCTCCTTCACAAGAATCTTATCAGTGCTGGTTCTGTTGAACTTGCAGTTTCATTTTCCTTCATCAAGCTTCATTGGCTGGTAAAAGACTTGCATGACACACTGTAACCACAACATTTCCATCTTGAATCAAATGGAAATGAGGGAGGTGAATTTCTATAAGCTGTTTGTGACACACCAAATCCAAGCGAATGTAGATAACATATCAGTTTAGAGGGGCAGCAAGAAGGTTGGTGGCACGGTGGTGTAGTGGTTAGTGCTGTCGCCTCACAGCAAGAAGGTCCTGGGTTCGAGCCCCGTGGCCGGCGAGGGCCTTTCTGTGCGGAGTTTGCATGTTCTCCCTGTGTCCGCGTGGGTTTCCTCCGGGTGCTCCGGTTTCCCCCACAGTCCAAAGACATGCAGGTTAGGTTAACTGGTGACTCTAAATTGACCGTAGGTGTGAATGTGAGTGTGAATGGTTGTCTGTGTCTATGTGTCAGCCCTGTGATGACCTGGCGACTTGTCCAGGGTGTACCCCGCCTTTCGCCTGTAGTCAGCTGGGATAGGCTCCAGCTTGCCTGCGACCCTGTAGAACAGGATAAAGCGGCTAGAGATAATGAGATGAGATGAGCAAGAAGGTTCTGGGTTCGAGCCCAGTGGCCAACAGGGGCCTTTCTGTGTGGAGTTTGCATGTTCTCCCCGTGTCTCTGTGGGTTTTCTCTGGGTGCTCCGTTTTCCCCACAGTCAAAAGACATGCAGGTTAGGCTAATTGATGGCTAAATTGACCATAGGTGTGAATGTGAGTGTGAATGGTTGTTTGTCTCTATGTGCCAGTCCTGCGATAACCTGGCAACTTGTCCAGGGTGTACCCCGCCTCTTGCCCATATTCAGCTGGGATAGGCTCCAGCTTGCCCGCGACCCTTCACAGGATAAGCGTTATGGACAATGGATGAATGGATGGATCCCAGTTTAGAGCTGGAGACGGAATCCCATTGGTGTAAAAACTACAAATGGTAAAGATATATACAATTCTGATGCATCCACATAGAAATTCCCAGTCTTACACCGTTTCAATTAAGGTTATATAAACATTGGGGAATTTGCTGGCTGTACAGTGCCTTGCAAAAGTATTCATACCCCTTGAGCTTTTTCACATTTTTCCACCTTACAACCACAAACTTAAAAGTTTTTTATTGAGATTTTATGTGATAGACCAACACAGAGTAGCACATAATTGTGAAGTAAAACGAAAATGATAAATGGTCTTCAAAATTTTAAACAAATTAAAATCTGAAAAATGTGGTGTGCATTAGTATTCAGCCCCCTGTACTCTGATACCTCTAAATACAATCCAGTGCAATCAATTGCCTTCAGAAGTCATCTAATTAGTTAATAGAGTCCTACTGTGTGTAATTTACTCTCAGCATAAATACACTTGTTCTGTGAAGGCCTCCGTGGTTTGTTAGAGAACACTGAAGAACAAACAGCATCATGAAGACCAAAGAACTCACCAGACAGGTCAGGGATAAAGTTCTGGAGAAGTTTAAAGCAGGGTTAGGTTATAAAAAAATATCCCAAGCTCTGAACATCTCAAGAAGCACTGTTCAATCCATCATTCAAAAATGGAAAAAGTATGGCACAACTGCAAACCTACCAAGACATGGCCGTCCACCTAAACTGACAGAGCGAGCAAGGAGAGCACTGGTCAGAGAAGCAGCCAAGAGGCCCATGATCACTCTGGAGGAGCTGCAGAAATCCACAGCTCAGGTGGGAGAATCTGTGCACAGGACAACTATAAGTCATACACTCCACAAATCTGGCCTTTTTGGAAGAGTGGCAAGAAGAAAGCCATTGTTGAAAGAGAGGCATAAGAAGCCATGTAGGGGACACAGCAAACATGTGGAAGAAGGTGCTTTGGTCAGATGAGACCAAAGTTTAACTTTTTGGCCTAAATGCAAAGCGCTATGTGTGGCGGAAAACTAACACTGCTCATCACCCTGCACACACCATCCCCACTGTGAAACATGGTCGTGGCAGCATCATGCTATGGGGATGCTTTTCTTCAGCAGAGACAGGGAAGCTGGTCAGAGTTGATGGGAAGATGGATGGAGCTACGGTAAATACAGGGCAATCCTGGAAGAAAACCTGTTGGAGGCTGCAAAAGACTTGAGACTGGGAAGGAGATTCACCTTCCAGCAAGACAATGACCCTAAATATACAGACAGAGCTACAATGGAATGGTTTAGATCAAAGAATATTCATGTGTTAGAATGGCCCAGTCAAAGTCCAGACCTAAATCCCATTGAGCATCTGTGGCAAGACTTGAAAATTGCTGTTCACAGACGCTCTCCATCCAATCTGGCTGAGCTTGAGCTATTTTGCAAAGAAGAATGGGCAAAAATTTCAGTGTCTAGATGTGCAAAGCTGGTAGAGACATACCACAAAAGACTTGCAGCTGTAATTGCAGCAAAAGGTGGCTCTACAAAGTATTGACGCAGGGGGGCCGAATACTAATGCACATCACATTTTTCAGATTTTTATTTGTTTAAAATTTTGAAGACCGTTTATCATTTTCGTTTCACTTCACAATTATGTGCTACTCTGTGTTGGTCTCTCACATAAAATCTCAATAAAAACTTTTAACCCTCATCCTACCATGCTATTTTACAACTTAATATTACCATGTGGGGTCCTTTTGGACCCCAATACTTTTCTTTAAAATTAAAGCTTATAAAAACAAAATCACCAGATAAGTTTTGTTCAGAACATCTTGTATTAATAACAGCAATACACTAAAGGGCCCAAGGCATAAAGAACACACTTAACCTTCATCCTACCAGCCAATTTTACATACACAAACTACCAGGCGGGGTCCGTATGGACCCCAGGAGGGAACACCTTGAAATCAATGCAGTAAGAACCAATTCAATGCAGCAAACAGACATAACTTTATTGAAGAACAAAATCCACTATGGCTGAATATCAATGATGTATTATAAATGCAATAACATTGCAATAATATTGCAATAACTAGCATACATGTAGCAAATTATAGCGCCACAAAAAAAATTGGCATTATATACATGATTTTTGCAGCTCATGCAGCTGTAAAACATTCTGGATTACAACTTAGGTCTTTTCTTACAGAATTTAAAACAAAAAAGTAATTGTAAAATAATTTAGGGCTTTTGTTTTGCAGCCTGTGCTTATTGCAGCAGTGGGGTCCACACGGACCCCAAGAAGGAATGCCTTGGTAGTTTCATTATGGAACATAAAATAAATAAAAGAAGTTAACTTTCAGTGTGCTATTCAATTATAAAATGAAAGACAGATAAACTTTACTCTGGGGTCCGGTTGGACCCCAGTAACAAATTAATTATACCTTCACAATGCAAAAAGCTGATCTTCCGGTGCTTTAGTGTTTTAATTAAGACATAAATTCCGACAAATTCATAAAACGGTGAGGCAGTATGTCACATATTTTTAAATTGGCAAACAAACATATAGGTGCGGGATCCAGATGGACCCCACTTGGTAGGATGAAGGTTAAGTTCGTGGTTGTAGGGTGGAAAAATGTGAAAAAGTTCGAGGGGTATGAATACTTTTGCAAGGCACTGTATATCAGTGGCAGCTGGTAGTCTTTCAAACAGGGGAGGCTGGTCGGTTACGATATTTCCAGATTTTAAAAGAAAAAACACATCAATTTTGCCCATACTCTTGCCTCTGATCTGGCTGATTGTTGGCAGGGTCACAAACTGTGAAATAACAGGTTCTTTTGGCCCATTAGCCTACTGTCCAATATACATGATGGTGGTGTTGGGGGGAGGGAGGCATATTTTCACATTTTATATTTTAAAATTGTGGCATGTTGTTTAAAAATTGATCATTATTGAAAGCAGCTCTTTGTCAGGAACCTCAGCAGTAGAGCTGGGTGCCACACATTTCATTCAATGACACTTTCCCTATATTTTACTTATTTTGACTGAGAAATGTTTTACTGACAATTTTGATAACCCTTCACTTTTAATCCAGGTCTGTAGTGTGAAATGTTCTTGGCTGTGTTTTTGTTTAAAAATGTTTTCCAAATTGTAGCTGTGTTTAATTCATATCCAGAGAAATATATATTCCAATATAATATACTCAGCAAAAACATTTTAAATAGATTCTATATTTTTGGTCCATCCATGACATATTACTAAAGTAGCCTATTTACTGTTGTTGATGTGGGTCACTTGCTGTTAGCCAATTCACTTTCTCGTACCAGGAGAGCTGAAAGGAACGAGTATTATTCCCTACCTTTTTCACCAAGTCAGTTTGAGGCATTGGTCTACCCTGCTCTTTAATTTTAATTTTTTCCTCGAAAGGAAGACTGGCAAATGGCTTCGCCAAAATTAAATCAGCAATGCTTGGCATCCGTGCGCAGCTTTCTTGCTAGCTGACTAGCCCCCTCAAGTTCAAGTTCAGTCACTCAAATAAACAGAATTTCTGGAACTAAGATAGCAAACTTGACAACACTATATTTACACTTTATTTACAATGAAAATATATACAAACTAAAAAAGCTGGTAGAAACCGTATGTAATGAATGAAATCGAAATGTAAGCTGATCTCTTACAATACAGCACTTGCAAATCCGCATGGGACTGAACTGATGTTGCCAGATACTGCTGACGTTATCCAGCCCAAAATATGTTCAAAACCCGCCAATATGCACTTAAAACAGCTCAATTGAGCGGGAAACCCCAATCTGGCAACACTGTACCGCTGCCTGTCTATAGTTGAAACGAGCTGTCAGTCAAAGAAAATATCCAGCCGCTTTCACCAATCACCAGTCTCCTCGCGGAAACTGCCATGTCCCTCCCATGTGAGGCTCGGAGTCCGTGGGCGGGCGTTTTCGCAGTATTTGTCCAATAACCGTCTTGCATTTTGAGATTGAAAAGCGCAGAGCTCCCAAATGCCACTGAAGTCCACTGAGGCTGGGAGTCCGTGGGAGTCCGTGGGCGGGCATTTTCGCAGTATTTGTCCAATAATCATCTTGCATTTTGAGATTGAAAGCGCAGAGCTCCCAATGCCATTGAAGCCCACTGAGGCTGTGCTGCATCGCGCTGTCACGAGGGGGAGAAACTCACGCACACATTAAAGTTATAAGGGCATTTTTAGAGGAGGCTGAGCCTCCCTCGTTGTCTTAGAGCAATCGCCCGTGCTGTATATACTGTATCAAAAGAAGTACCACAAAAGCTTCTGTCATTACAGATTACGAAGAGATATCTTGTATAATCAAGATGCATGGCATTCAGTGAAAAAAATATGGATCTAAGAAATAAGTAGCATATGTAGGAAGTGTAACTTGCATTGAAGTGAATCCAAACCATTAGCATATGGACAGTGTTGAAAAAGTAGATAGTGGCTCAGGGTTTCTAAATAGTTACTGTCCATTTTTCTTAATAAAGCAAGCAGACACTTACCTCCTCCATGTCTGCACATGTACTGCTTCAAAGCCATGTCTGCCCTCTTACACTCTCTTTGACGTCTTAGTTAATATCTGATGTTGTGAAAAGTAACCATCAGCATCAAATATCAACAGTATTAGTATAAATTACTGCCTCACATCCTGAGCTCAGGTTACTCTGTGTGTGTGTGTGTGTGTGTGTGTGTAGTTTCACATGCAACCTACTCCATGTATTTGTATGGGTTTCCTCCAAGAATTTCAGGCTACATCTACACGACAACGGCAACGAGATGTTATTTAAAAAAATATCACGTCCAAATGGGCAACGATCAGTAAAATATCAGGTCCATATGGCAACGCAACGCTTGCTGAAAACGATGCAATACACATGCCACACCTCTAGGGGTGCTGTAAGACGGTCCCTTCGGAGACACCAGAACAATAGAAGAAGTAAGGACGCATGCGCATAAACTATTATGCGCGAGACTTCATATTAGCCACAAAGTCAGAAAAATCTGTTCGTAAAATTACGTTATAATGACCAAATACAATGAAAAGTATTTTTCCAGTCTCACCTGTGAAAGGTAATCCCATGTGATCTCGTTTGGACGGTAAACCTGTTGGTACAGTTAAACGCAGCACATGAATGAGGCATCTTTATTCTCCGCTTTGACCCATCCAATATGGCGGCGAGGATGGCGTATGATTCTACGCGGAAGGCGGCGTCTTTAATGGTCCGGAATAAATTGAATGCTACACGTTGATGGATTAATTTGTTGTTCTACGCCCTTTTTGAGGAATGTATTGTAGGACTTAAACCAACATCTGAAGAGGTGAGATCGCTCCTTTTTTTCCCTATTTTTGCTGGCAGGATTGACTCTGCCCTAAGGGCTATTTTCTCTCTCTCTCTCTCTCTCTCTCTCTCACTTTGCACCATTACACAATAAATATTCACAGTGAAAATATTTTGTAAGCGCATTTCATGAACCAAGTTATAGGATTTGTTGACAACTCGCATCGAGTTCGTTACACTTTTACCCGGCGTGAAGCACTGACAGTCATGTGGTAGTGACGTCATCATAAACAAATCTGTTCTACTCATCCAGACGACTTCGCAACGGCAACGTTGCCAGATCTTTCCACTCTGGAACCCGTTCTCAAAAAGATTGCGTTTTGGGCACCCAAAACGCCGGTGCCGTGTGGACGCCAGGCCTAAACGATAATCAATTGTATCGGAGTCACCTGAATCCGTTGCCGTGTGGACAGGGCCTCAGGTGGGGTTTACATTAGACCGTATCAGCGGATCATCAGATTAACGTTTTTAAAACGATTAACATGCACACAGCAACACCAATACACGATTCGCCTGCACACAGCAACGCCAATACACGGATACGCTCAGCTCCGCAGGCATCCTGCGCTCCAAATCACTCCGCCCTGAACAGCGAGTGCCCTCTGGAGGGTGCGCACTCCGGCCCTGCGCAGCTCACAGAGCGCGCGAGTGAAGTGCACGAGCAGTAATTCGGGACTGAGCCGCTGTGTGTGTGCTCTCAGTGCATATCGGGTATGCGCGTCACTTACCACTTGCAAGTGGAAGGATGGCAAGCCTAAAGACAATCATAACTACACAATGGGCAGTATTTGCATGAGTATTTGCAGTATTTTCATACTTTTATACTCTTTAATGAAAGGTGATACAAGGCAGAAGTCCGCGCCGTTTTTCAGCAGTCGCGTCACATGACCAACGCCAGCGAATCAGGAAGGTGGATGTCACAGTGACGTTGTCCAATGACGATGCCAGCTAGAGCTCAGCACAGCGTATCCGCGTATCTCAATGTTTACACAGCACCGGACCAGACACGATCTAGATTGAATACGTGGACGCTGGCGGATTCCCGTTTCCCGGCGTTTCCAGGCATTTTAATGTAAACGGACAGTGCATCCGCGAAGAAAACAAGACAGATATGGTCTAATGTAAACTTGGCCTCAGTTTCCTCCCACCTCCCAAAAACATGCATGTCAGTGGAATGGCTATGCTAATTAGGTGTAAACGAGTGTGTGAAAATGTGTGTGTGCATGGTGCCTTATGATAGACTGACATCCCTTTCTGTGTGTATTCCGGCTTTGTGCCCGGTGATCCTGGGATAGGCTCCGGATCCACAGCCCTGACCAAGATAAAGTGTGAAAATGAATGAATGAATCATTATTTCCTGTCAGTTGGTATATTGTATATGTGCATGAGTCATATACAGAATAAAAAACTATTCTTGCACTAATTTGTCATCTCAAATTCCTGTGTGCTATAAACATTCAGTATAAAAATCATTTTTAAACTAACTTCTTTCTTCTTCTCTACCCAAGGTCACAGAGATCAGCACTGTAACCTGGCCTATCCATCCATTATCTGTAGCCGTTTATCCTGTACAGGTTCACGGGCAAGCTGGAGCCTATCCCAGCTGACTATGGGTGAGAGGCGGGGTACACCCTGGACAAGTCGCCAGATCATCACAGGGCTGACACACAGCAACAAACAACCATTCACACCTATGGTCAATTTAGAGCCACCAATTAGCCTAACCTGCATGTCTTTGGATTGTGGGGGAAACCGGAGCACCCGGAGGAAACCCACGCAGACACGGGGAGAGCATGCAAACTCCACACAGAAAAGCCCTCATCGGCCACTGGGCTTGAAACCAGAACCTTCTTACTGTGAGGCAACAGTGCTAACCACTACACCACCGTGCCACCCTGTAGCCTGGCCTAGTATCTCTGATTTATATTCTCTTTGAATGTTTAAGGTTCAAGTGCAGGCATTTCAAAGTCAGACACATCAGTTTATCTCTCCAGTCATGGCTCCCTGCTCCCTTAGTGCTCATACTAATGACAGGCAATAAGCTCGACTCAAGGAACTCTGTCATACCAGTTCATCACAGGGCACCATGCACACTCACATTCACATACTCATTCAGATCCATGGGCAATTTATATTAGCTAGTCCACTTCCTGGGATGGCTCAGCTCAAAATTGAAACAAGGACCCCAGAGCTGTGAGGTAGCAACACACTACCACACACAGTACCATTTACTGAACTTATCTGCTACAATATTTAGTGCATTAATACAGAATATTATGTTAGCATGTCCACTTCTCGAATGGTAGGTTGCAAGTTATATTTGTGGTCAGGTTATACCAAAGACCATCATAAAAATGGTACCTACTGCCATCTGGCGAGACATGCTGTAATACAGATGTGAATCGGGAGTCAAACTCTCACGGTTACCAAAGCACCAGCCCCCAACTGTAAACTTAGCTATGTAATAAGCAATAGGCCAAGGGCTATGGAAGTGGAGATCGGTGCTGCCCAATGTGCCTTAAGGGCCTGGTTTGTACTGGGATAGGAGACTGCCTGGGAAGACCAGGTCCTGGCATGAGAGGGACTTTGAGTTTTTGACAGAACATTATAATTGCACAAAGTTTATGCTTATACATACTACATTGTTTTGTTTAATGACAAAACACTTCATAGATAGGTTTATATACATGTACACTGCCTGACAAAAAAAAAAATGCCATTTTGATTTAAATAACCAAATACTTAAGAGCCCTTGATTGGATAATTACTGCAGTGATTAATATGTTTTAGCTGGCAGCAATTCTTTTAACCCTCACTGATGCAGTGAGTAGCTTCTCATTTCTTAAACAACCATGTCGGAAAAGGTATCCCGTGACTGTGGAAAAGATGTTGCTGTATTTCAGTAGGCTCAAATTATTGGTCTCCATCAAGCAAAGAAAACAACTAATGAGATCGCTGAAATTACTGGAATTGGGTTAAGAATTGTCCAATGCCTTATTAAAACCTGGAAGGATAGTGGTGAACTGTCAACTTCACAGTAGAAATGTGGATGGAAGCAATCTTGACTGACTATGATCAGAGATCACTTAAATGCTTGGTGAAGTTGAATTGTAAATAATCGACAGTAGAACTCACGGCTATGTTTAATAGTGAAATTAAGAGCATTTCCACACTCACAATGCAACGAAAACTCACAGGATTGGTACAAAACAGCTGTGTGGCCATAACAAAACCATTTGTTAGTGAGCTTAATCATAAGAAAAGGCTCCAATTTGCTAGGAAGCATCAATCTTGGGCTCTGGGGCAATGGAAAAAGGTCATGTGGTCTGATGAGTCCAGATTTACTCTATTCCAGAGAGATAGGCACATCAGGGTAAGAGGGGAATTGCATGAAGCCATGCACCCATCATACATAATGGTCACTGTACAAGCCTCAAGAGGTAGTGTTATGATCTGGGGTTGCTTCAGTTGGTCAGGTCGAGGCTCAACAACATTATATGACAATAAAATGAAGACAGCTGACTACCTGAATGACCAGATTATCCAGTCAGTGGATTTTTTTCTTGCCTGATGGCATGGACATAAACTTTGGGCTCAAGATTGTGAAAGAGTAGTTCAGGAACACGAGGAATCATTTTCACACATGAATTGGCCACCACAGAGTCTTGACCTCAACCCCGTTGAAAGTCTTAGGGACTAAAGAAGACTTTACAGAAAACTTTGATTCTCCTGTCGTCAAGACAAGATCTCTGTGAAAAATTAATGAAACTCTGGATGGAAATAAAACTTATGATGTTGCATAAGGTTGTTGAAACAATCCCATGGTGAATGCATGATGTAATCAAAGCTAAAGGTGGTCCAAATGAAATAATAGAGTGTTTTGGGTTTTTTTTGGGCCAGGCAGTGTATAATTATTTAAGTTATTAACTAACTAACTAAAATGAAGACACAAATTTAATGTACTTAAAATGTTACAGTAAATACAGTGTTTAGTGTTATTATATTGCTCCGTATGTGCATTATTTATTACACTACTGTTCGTACTATAAAGTGATGAAGCCAGCAGAGAACACAATAAATTGTTAATCATATTTCTTTATGTGACAAGTAATCATCAACTAAAATTCGATCACAGAGACTAAGGCTAGGGTTAAACTGGTTAAATGGTGAAACTGGTTAAATCTCATGACTGGATTTATCCATTGTGTCCATCCATTATCTGTAAACGCTTATCTTGTGCAGGGTCACAGGCAAGCTGGAGCCTATAGATGACTTGCAACCACGTGATCAAAATGTGGTACGTCATGAGCATCCACCATAATAGTGGATATACAAAGCAACTAGGATGGCAGCTGCTGAAAGCGTGTCTGTAAACAATGCTGAATTTTTTCAGTATCATGCATGTCAACCTTTGGTCAATCAAACCTGTATAACCAACCTCCAAAATCCATATTTCCCTTATAAAATCCGTATAAAGCCCTATTCGCACGGGATTAGTATTACCTGTGAACCTCTGGCGATTTGTAATAATTGCAGAGAATGTCTGAGATGTTAGTCCCGTGCGAATGCGCCATGTCTGTAATTTGTAAAGTAATAATTCCGCCGCAAGTTACCTACTATATTTTGTCAAACACAGACGTCCAGTGACAATACTAGTCCCGTGCGAATACGCATGTCCGTGTTTGTTATTGTAATTGCGCGCGTTTTATATCTTTTCCGGTTACTGTGAGTAGGCTAATGGAGGCTACGGTTGAAATTTTCATGAGTACTGTTTTAGGGGCAAGTGGTAGTCGTGCCCCATACCACACTACATGGAATCCGCTTCCCAAAAACAGCAAGAAATCCAAGAGGAGAGTTCGGAGATTTTTGACCTGGATGACTTGTGTGGCTGCTTTCGGTAAGGAACAAATCTTGACCGACCACCGAGCCTCATTAGCCGGTTAAAGTCGGTTAACCTATGAGTTTAAACAGGGATGCAAACGGCGCACCTTTTTCACGGCTTGTGCAGATCCGATTTTTTTTTTGGGGGGGGGGGGGGGGGGGGCGTTGGAGTGTCTGAATAATTTCATCAGAGTAAATTCTGTATTAAAATTACTACATAAGCAAATGCCGTTACAGTCCATGAAAAAGCCGTGAAAAAGTCGGCATCTGCGCCTTTAGTTTGTGTGGAGAGATCTGATCTGCAGTAACATGCATTGTTGGCTACAGACCGAAACATACTTTCAGAATGCACTGGCCAAGGCAGGACTAAACTCGATGTGCCTTCTAATAATAATTAAAAAAAAAAACAGAATAGTAATTTGTAAGCTAAAAAGCCTGTATCTACACTTTTTTCTTTCGCCGAGTGGCAGCGGGAGGGCGGGACATGACTGAATGGGTGTTTCTGATTTGTCAGCTGTCTTTAACTGGGGCGGGAGGGCAGGACATGACTGAATGGGCGTTTCTGATTTGTCAGCTGTCTTTAACTGTGGCGGGAGGGCGGGACATGACTGAATGGGTGTTTCTGATTTGTCAGCTGTCTTTAACTGGGGCGGGAGGGCGGGACATGACTGAATGGGTGTTTCTGAAGTACAGGATGTTACGACATATCCGGTCGTGATGTCTGTAAATTGAGTAAATTACGGACTTTGCTTATCCCGTGCGAATGCAAGGGATTTAACACAGAGGTTGGGTGGGAATTTACAAATTACTATAGGTTCACAGGTAATACTAATCCCGTGCGAATAGGGCTTAAGATGCAAATTAAAATAATTTACCTAAAATTTGAATGATAATTAACAATGATATATCCCAGCTACTTTTTATTCAATATTAATAACAATAAACCTTCAGAATGAATACAAAGCTCCAATGTTTGACAAAAACACAAAGTGTTATCAGCGTAGTTATGAAGGAAATACTTCGTTGTTTGGAGACCGGTTTCACCGAGCGGCTATTATGCACGAGACTTCATATTAGCCACAAAGTCAGGAAAATCTGTTCGTAAAATTACGTTATAATGACCAAATACAATGAAAAGTATTTTTCCAGTCTCACTTGTGAAAGGTAATCCCATGTGATCTCGTTTGGATAGTAAACCTGTTGGTACAGTTAAACGCAGCACATGAATGAGGCATCTTTATTCTCGGCTACTGTCTAGACGCTATACCAGAGACGGTTGAAGAATCTCCACTTTGCCCCATCCAATATGGCGGCGAGGATGACGTATGATTTTATGCAGAAGGCGGCGTCTATGTTTATATGTCTATGACTTCCCGGTTGGCGGGATTCTCGCAATGCGGTGTGCGCATGATCAAAAGTGGAACGAAGTCTCGCTACCACAAGATAATGCGCGATTTCATAAGACTCTTTACTGGCTGTCTGTGGCGTACAGTACGTTTGTAAATGTTATGCGCTCTTTTATCATCATGGGAATTGATTATAGCTCTAAATAAATATTGAAGTTTTTTTAAAGAATCCGTATAACTTTATTTATATGCCCGTATACTACGTTTATTGAATCAAATCCATATAAAATACGGACATTCCGTATAGGTTGACATGTATGCAGTATTACCACGATTTGAACAGTCGAGCGAAGATTTGATACAAAGAGAAGACCGATATGTGTGGGTTTTGACCCATATTATTAAAAAAGTCAGACTCTTCTGAAGATAAGATGCTTCTACTGACCATCGAGTACCCAGATATCGTGTTCTATCTGGTTTGACTGCCGAAGAATCAAGTCCGACCTTGGATGAAACAGCCCATTTTCTGAGTGGGTGCCCAGTCTG
Organism: Neoarius graeffei; assembly: GCF_027579695.1. NCBI lineage: Eukaryota > Metazoa > Chordata > Actinopteri > Siluriformes > Ariidae > Neoarius > Neoarius graeffei. The sequence goes on from NC_083593.1 coordinate 18,051,007, forward strand.
GATTGTTTCTATCCTTTAATTTTTCTGGCGCTCCTAGAAGCGAAATGGTAATACATGTGTTAAAATTATAACAATGACCGAGTGAACCACGACAAGAGAACGCTCATTTTATAGCAAGATTCTAGCAACACGAAATAAAATTCTTCCATGATATTATTGAGAAAGCGTTTGAATCTCACAGAGATAAAATGATTACTGCAAACATGAGCTGTTTTGGTTTTAGCCTCTGTTAGATCAGCCCTGTTGATGTTGTTCAGCCATGCTCGTCTCCTCTCCGTACTAAGCCTCAGAGTTTCCTCGCCCTCTTTCTGAATCATGGACGGAATTCTAAAAAATCGGAATGTGCCATGGTCACGAGTACTGTTGTGACCACAAATATATACAGCACAAAGATATCACATAGCTAAAAGAACGCTTAAAGCAGTGGAAAAACAAAGAGAGTTGTGCAAGTGTGACTATGTTTTGTATGGAAGGTTGCTTGACCCTGCATTTGTATATCCACCAACATGGCCGACATCTGGGTTTCTATTTTGCCACATTCAAGTCAAGGATCTCAGCTGACTATGGGCGAGAGGCGGGGTACACCCTGGACAAGTCGCCAGATCATCACAGGGCTGGCACATAGAGACAAACAACCATGCACACTCATGTTCACACCAACGGTCAATTTAGAGCCACCAATTAGCCTAACCTGCATGTCTTTGGACCGCTGGGGAAACTGGAGCACCTGGAGAAAACCCACGCAGACACAGGGAGAACATACAAACTCCGCACAGAAAGGCCCTTGTCAGCCACTGGGCTCAAACCCAGAACCTTCTTGCTGTGAGGCAAGAGCGTTAACCACTACACCACCGTGCCGCCCATCTTGGTGTATATGCAGACTGAAACTGAAACGCCTCATTCTTTAGGTGTGAAGGCAAAAAAAGAGTTCACCAGACTTTGAATGGTCTACATTTTTTATTTTAATTGTGATTATTTTCTGCTGCACGCCATTGCAAAGCTTCATTGTTTTCTGTAACTGATTGGGTAAAATGGCTTAATCTAATTCAATGCCTGAGTTGTGTATAGCTGCCTCGAAAGCATCTCTGAATATGCCTATTTAGTCAAATTCATGTCTACATCCTACACATGCACGCATACACACACACACCCACACACGCGCACACACACACACACGACTGGATGGTGGTTACCTGGTTACAGGCAGTGAAGTAGAGGGAGATGGTGTGAGAATGGGAGAATGGGGCTAATTTCTGTCCTCTGCTTTTGAGAGCAGAGAGGGGCGCATGCAGTGATGGAGTGATGACATGCAGGAGAAGAGGAAAAGAAGAGTGCGTAAGGTGGGGTAGGGATTGTGGGGGGAGCCAGATGGGCCCTTTGGCTGTTCAGAGAAAAGGTGTTTGGCTAAGGGAACTTATCATTAACACTCTCCCACTGACACGCCTGAACAAAGCTCTGCAGCCTCACACACACACACACACACTTGAACATGGAGACACAGACTGAGACGGATAAGCTGTTTGACTGGTTTAATAAACGAGTGAAGGGAACAGCACTGAGATTCGAGTTTTAATGCATTTTTTATCATTTGATTTTTTTTTTTTTTTTGCATTCCATTTATAAGCCTCATTGCCTAGTAAGGCAGCATGTCTGACCCACCAGTGTGACAAAATCCAAACATTTTCAAACTAGAAGCAGAAGCTTTACTTAACTAAAAGGTACAGGAGAAACTGTGGAGAGATGGAACAAGTTTTCAGCCGAGTGATAGAGACCATGAGAGGGAAAGATGCAGACACAGCGGTTTAATCACCTGCCATTATGAGTGTTTACTCAGCACACTGCAGCTCCCTGGATAAAAATGGAAATTAGCATGAAGAAAGAAGGCTAGCTTTTGAAAGGTTTTACTCTTATTCTTGGTTGTTGTTTTTTTAAGGTAGTTATGTAACTAGAACATCAGGAAAGCTTTCTGGAATTGAACATAAATAAAGATCAATGCAGACAGTGATAAAGAGGGAAAAAAACAAAACATGGTAAACAGAATAGTACTGACTGTGTAGACGCTTTCATTGATTTTAAATGTCTTTTTAGTCTAATTCCAGAACATTTTTAACAGGGTTAATTTATAGGATTTAATTGTCTTCAGAGGAAAAGGCCTAAGGCAGCTCGCCAACACGCAAACATCGCTTTCAGCAGACAAACAAACATGCAGTCACTTGCTAAAGCAAGCTGATCTTAAACAATTATGTTTCATCGGAATGGTTCTGAAAATTGACTGAAGCAAACTTTCATGGTGTTTTTTTTTTTTTTTTTGCCTCCAGAATCATTGACGTTTCTTTACTAGAGCGGCGGCTACGATTATCGACAGTCCATAATTATCGACACGTTTTCAGATTTACCAATAAAAAACAATTTTACAAAGGTGAGTTTCAGTTACAACAGTTATTATTGGTTAATTAAAGAAGAACTGAAGCCATTTTTAAATGTGTTTTATTTCTTAATTAACGTGTTATTCAATTACGTTTTCGGTTTTAGTAACCTTATATCGTGACTCGTATTGGCAACTAACTGCAATTAAATATTATACTTATTGGCCTATTCGATTTTTAGCCATGTTGAATTTAGTTCGTTTGGTCCACGGCAGACGTCGCTTATCCGCGCGATCTTCACGAGACTTGTGTGAGACTTTGAAACGTCAAGTGTCAGCCAGATGTCAGTGCCGCCATTTTGAAAACTGTTTTCCAAATGAAATATTGCACAAAAATGAGTTTAAATGATGATTACTGCCTAGTTTTTTTCACACTTTCCTGATTGCTATCAAAACAAACAAAACTTCCGGCTCGATTACATCAGCATTCGAAAGAGCGCGTCTTTTGACGATGTTGGCAGATGTTGGTCACTTTGATTTCCGCTGTACGTTTTACTTCCGTCCTACGATGTCTCGCACAGGTCTCAACGAATCTCGTTTATGGCCATTGCTTTGACATATGGACTGATATATTACAGAGCATATTAAAAAACACTCATAACTTGCTATAGCAGTGACCGAATAGCTATCAAAAATGCATTCTATATTTAGTAAGATGAGATAAATAGAATTTTGATAATAAAAAAATTGCCTTCAGTTCCCCGTTAATCAACCAGAAGACCCCCCTCGTCTGATGACACAGCTCGTTACCTGAGATGGATTTTTTTTTAGCACAATAAGTAATCGAGGAAAACCCAGATGTTATCATCGCAGGTAAGCATGGTGGAAAGCTCATGGACATGTTTTTACTCATCAAATTCACCGATATTTCATGATCTCCTTGTCGAAACTTACTTTGTTTCTTACTCTTTCATTTGACAGTTGCCATTTTGCATCTAAATGCGCATTTGAGAAGTCACGTGAGGTGTCGATAATAGTGATCACTTTCACCGGTGTTCACCATTATCGACACCCTGTGGAATTAAGTGACATTTACAACTGTTATGGATCGATCTTTGTGTAACATTGTTGAAGTCAGTGAAGTACTTTAAAAAAATAAAAGTGCTGTGATTTATAATAATTTTTTTTCTGATTCATAACAGAATGGAATGTTTATAGAGTATCTGGAATCCAATTGCAATAAATAGAATTAGACCAGAATTAAATTCCTAGCATAAAAAAATGACATGCTTGAAATATTCTGATTTTTCTATTCCATTCAGAAAATATATATTTTTTTGCAGTTTGTTGTAAATATCTACCACAGATTTCAACACTACTAACAACTGTAGTATTACTGCAATATAAAATGGATAATACCTCTACATTCAATTTAACAATTATTCATTGGCACGGCTGTTATTTTTTTTCCAGTAACATGAACAAAGAAGAGTGTTGTTCATCAAAAGTACAAGTTCATTCATTTCATCATTCATTCATCTTCAGTAACTGCTTTATCTAGAAGGATTGCTGTGGATTCAGATCCTCTCCGGGAGCACAGGGTGTGAGGCGGGAATACGTGCTAGGTGGGACACCATTCCATTGCTGTGCACCATGTACACACACACACACACACACACACACACACACACACACACACACACACTCATTCACGCCTAGACTTAATTTTAGTGTAGCCTAAATTGAGAGGAAACTGGAGAACACAGAGGAAACAAATACAGACAACGTGCAAAATTCCACAGAGACAGTAACCCAAGCTCAGGATTGAACCCGAGGGCCTGGATTTGTGAGTTGGGGAAGAAGCAAAATGAGAAAAGTACCTGAGAAGTTGAATGGCTTGTTTAATCCCATTCTCCATAACCGCTTATCCTGTGCAGGGTTCACAGGCAAACTGGAGCCTATCCCAGCTGACTATGGGTGAGAGGCGGGGTACACTCTGGACAAGTCGCCAGGTCATTGCAGGCAATCAACCATTCACACTCCCATTCACACCTACGGTCAATTTAGAGCCACCAATTAGCCTAACCTGCATGTCTTTGGGGAAACTGGAGCACTTGGAGGAAACCCATGCAGACATGGGGAGAACATGCAAATTCCACACAGAAAGGACCCCGTCAGCCACTGAGCTTGAACCCAGAACCTTCTTGCTGTGAGGCGACAGTGCTAACCATTACACCACCGTGCCACCCTTGTTCAATCCCATCCATCCATCCATCCATCCATCCATCCATCCATCCATCCATCCATTATCTGTAGCCGCTTATGCTGTACAAGGTTGCAGGCAAGCTGGAGCCTATCCCAACTGACTATGGGTGAGAAGTGGGGTACACCCTGGACAAGTCACCAGGTTATCGCAGGGCTGACACATAGAGACAAACAATCATTCACACTCACATTCACAACTACAGTCAATTTAGAGCCACCAATTAGCCTAACCTGCATGTCTTTGGACTGTGGGGGAAACCGGAGCACCCGGAGGAAACCCACTCAGACACGGGGAGAACATGCAAACTCCACACAGAAAGGCCCCTGTCAGCCACTGGGCTTGAACCCAGAACCTTCTTGCTGTGAGACGACAGTGCTAACCACTACATCACTGTGCCACCCTTGTCCAGTCCCTTCAATGACAAAATTCCAAATGGAACAAATTTCTATGTTATTCTAATACTATACTCATCTTGGTTTTTTTTGCTTTGCTCCTTAGCAAGTTTGATTCAAACGAATTTGAACAAAGTTTGCTTGATTTCCAAGTTCTCTGTCGGAAATGTCAACTGGAACACAACCTGAAGTTGGATTTCCAACTCGAAAAGTCGGAAAATTTGGATTTATATCTCATTAAATCAGCCATACACAAAGTACTGTCCAACTTCTATCTGTGGACATGTTGCTATGCTATTTGTCAGTACAAAATACTTGTTATCAACTGATAGTGCTAGCAATGGCTAACAATAACCAGAACTGGTATTGCTAAGTGCTGGTATTGGTTTTCTTACTTGTTGTACTGGAATGTAGTCAACTCGTTCGTGACGTCATTCCTACTTCTGACTTCTAACTTCCAAATTCAATGGAACACAGCATTATGTACACACACTGTAGTAGCTTCAGAATCAGGTTTTGGTACTAGGCTCTCATACACAGTGCAGATAATTAGCAAGAGAGAAAGAGAGAGGGGGATAGATGTTCACATGGGCACACCTAACACACCTGAGGGCAGATCTGAGACATTCCCACAGCTGATGGACCAGGTTCATACAAGCCCTAGCAAGACCAGGCAAGATGAGGGGTGGGTGAGGGGTTAAGAGGGAGCATTTAAAAGAGGAGGAATGAGGGTTCTCCTGTTCTGCTGCACCTGGGTCAACATGCACTGTCTGCAAACAAAGTGCATGTAGAAAAGAAGAAAGGAGAGGAAAAAGGAGATAGGGAGGTGTAAGACTGCAGCTTTTGTTTTGACCCTAGAGAAGATGAGAATGTCACACGCAAACAATGAGGACACACACACACACACACACACACACCAAATGCTCATAGAGACAGTCAAATGCTCAAAGAGAGTTGTAGAGAGTTCTACACTTTCAAGTCCAGTAGCGTTTGTGGACAATAATGTCTCCATAATTAGATCCGGTTTCAGATCCAATCCAGCCTGCCATTATTAAAAGAACATGCAACTTTTTTTTAAATAGTAACGGCCATCGTCAGATGGTGTTTGTGTAATACACATTTACACACATTACCTGTTGAACAGTCAGTCGTTCTGGTTTGTGCTTTTGTGTACATTTTGTAACGAGAGCTGAGTGTAAGTTTGAATCACAATAGACTCATCCTAACAATACACTTCACTGGAAAGGAGACAACAGTCAGGTTTATCCGTTCATCTATATGTGTGTGTGTTCAAGTACATCCTTCACTACAGTATTAAAATTGCGCTACTGCTGATATAGACCATTTGCACATGACGTCACATGTCCCATGACCCTCTCTGATTTAGCTGTGTCCACCATCTTTGTGGAATAACACATGCATAGCAAAATGTACCTTAATACGAAATGCCGCAAACTTGCGCAGTTATCAGCTGCTCAAACAATTCTGCTAAGGCTAGAGTCAGATTGTTTAGTTTACCCACTGTTAAAATGCGAGAAAGACCCCAAATGGAAGATCGAACATGTAGACGACAGAGACAGTGGCTTGCAAATCTGAACAGATTGGTACAAATATGTACGAGTATGCACAGATCATTTCATAAAGGGTAAGTTTATATTTCTACCATTTATGTGAGCTATAGACAAAATATATATAAAGATGCAACATACTGTAAATGGTATTCAAATTTATAGTGCAGTTACAAATGCATAGCACAAAGCCCCTTCCCACACCATGTGGCACCGATCTCCGTAGCCCTCGGCCTCTCACATAGCTAAGGTTACAGTGGGGCTAGTCCTCTGGTAACTGCAAGAGTTTGACTCCCCACTCGCATCTGTATTGCAGCGTGCCTTGCCAGATGGCATAGGTACCATTTTTATGATGGTCTTTGGTATGACCCGACCGTGAGTAGAACTTGCGATCTCCCGATTGAGAGGCGGACACGCTAACCACTAGGCCAACTTACGGTCAAAGTCCCGGTAAAATGTAGATAATTGAGCTTGGTAAAATGTTGCCTTAGAAGATGTCAATAATTAGGTTTTTTGTTGGGTTTTTGTTTTTTTGTTTGTGTTTTGTGTAACATTTGCCCACATCAGGAACCTACTAGATCCTTACAGTAAACTTGCGCTAAACTTTTGTATGCTTTCATCTGCTTCCCAGTGACGAAGCTAGTAATTAACGCCAGGTAATTCACGATGTCTGTGTAATTCACACGCGGCCACATCCGTACGGTATATCATCTTCATTCTCTAGAACATTGCTGTACGGATCCACCCCGAACATTCTTTTATCTTTTCCCTGTACCTGACCTTGTCACTATTACTCAATTCATGATATGTTTGCGAAAAATTACAGTCCGCCAATGTAGTCTCCTCGGTCGCCATGGATGCTATCCCGCAAAGATGGCGGACATCACAAAATCGGAGAGCATCATGGGAGATTCGTGACGTAAGTGCAAACGGTCTATACAAACATTGCCTTTGACTATCCATCCATTATCTGTAGCCACTTATCCTGTGCAGGGTCGCAAACAAGCTGGAGCCTATCCCAGCTGACTATGGGTGAGAGGCGGGGTACACCATGGACAAGTCACCAGGTCATCACAGGGCTGACACATAGAGACAAGCAACCATTCACACCTACGGTCAATTTAGAGCTACCAATTAGCCAAACCTGCATGTCTTTGGAATGTTGGGGAAACTGGAGCACCCAGAGGAAATCCATACAGAAACTCTACACAAAGGCCCCCGTCAGCCACTGGGCTCGAACCCAGAACCTTCTTGCTGTGAGGTGACAGTGCGAATCACTACACCACCATGCCGCCCTTGCCTGTGACTAAATACATGTAAATATATGCTTCTTACAATGGAACTGAGACCACTAGAGTCCCATCACACTCACATTCTCATCTCATCTCATTATCTCTAGCCGCTTTATCCTGTTCTACAGGGTCGCAGGCAAGCTGGAGCCTATCCCAGCTGACTACGGGCGAAAGGCGGGGTACACCCTGGACAAGTCACCAGGTCATCACAGGGCTGACACATAGACACAGACAACCATTCACACTCACATTCACACCTACGGTCAATTTAGAGTCACCAGTTAACCTAACCTGCATGTCTTTGGACTGTGGGGGAAACCGGAGCACCCGGAGGAAACCCACGCGGACACGGGGAGAACATGCAAACTCCGCACAGAAAGGCCCTCGCCGGCCACGGGGCTCGAACCCGGACCTTCTTGCTGTGAGGTGACAGCGCTAACCACTACACCACCATGCCACCCTTGCCTGTGACTAAATACATGTAAATATATGATTCTTACAATGGAACTGAGACCACTAGAGTCCCATCACACTCACATTGTCATATCTTTATAAAACCATGAATTCCACACCTCAGTGCACACATACACACCTCTCCCATTCCTCACCTCCGAATTCCTCCAGCAGGCATTGAGGCCGAGCAACAATGTGTCGGACACAAACACACTATTCACACATTGTTGCATTTTATCAACAAATGAACAACACTCCTTTAACAATCTACACCAAAACATATACTCACTCATGAGGAATTCTGTCGCCTGGTAGAAACGTCCAGCTAACAGAGAATGTTAGCAGAAAGTTCAGTAATTTATACCACGGGTTCTGAGAAGGTTAGTAAAAGAAATAATGCTCCTGAAATGTTCTGCAAGGGTGCTATAGTACTATGATACCTGTTTACTACGCAATGTTCTTAGAAGGTTTCTCACACAACATCATGTTACAGAAGGTAAAAATATTTCAGGAATATTTACACGTTATTTAAAAATATTTATACGTTAGTATGTCGGCCCTGCGATGATCTGGCGACTTGTTCAGGGTGTACCCCGCCTCTCGCCCATAGTCAGCTGGGATAGGCTCCAGCTTGCCCGCAACCCTGCACAGGATATTCATGGATGGATGGATTTACATGTTATGCAAACAACAACAACAACAAGAACCACCAAAGAATCCCAGAAAACTTGACTTATTGAACATTCTAGGAGCCGAACGTTCTTACAGTTGTAATGCTGGCGGAAAAAAAAAAGCTAGCAAAGATTGCTAGCCAAACAGTCAATACATATTTGACAGCTTATATGGATGCTGTACACTGTAAAAAATTATTTGTTGTTTTCACTTTAAAAAAAAGTTAGTACCCAGGCTGCCTTAAAATTTTGAGCTCATTTAAATTCATATAATAAGTTAAATTGTTTGCCTCATTGTGTTAACTTACGATATTAGTTTCAATGAACTCAAAATTTTAAGGAAGCCCGGGTACTAACTTTTTTAAGTTAAAACAACAAATCATTTTTTACAGTGTAACGTTCCTGCAATGCTCTCTAAATGCATGATGTAATATCACAGCATTTCCTGGTAAAATAAACACAAACATTAGATGAAGTATAGCATATTGTCTAATAAGCATTATATATAAAATGCAGGACCAGTATTTAAAACTAGATGGACTTTCAATTTCATAAAATCGGTGAAATTTAGTTCTCTCTGAAATTTGGTAATTGTGATGTATGTTTATTTCTGTAATATCTAAAAAACCCAGGCCATTCTGTGGCTGGGAAGTTATTTAATTTGAGGGGATTCCCAAGCAAATGTGTATGAAATTGCTCGCTTCGCGCAGTCAAGCAGACAGAGGAACTCCGTGTGCGCATGTGCAGGTTTACCGTCTTCTTCTTTTCTTCTTCTTCTTTTAGGTTTTACAGCAGCTGGCATCCAGTGTTGCATTACTGACATCTACAGGTTTACCTTGACTGTGCACTGACAGTTCCATCATTCTGTTGCTAAACGAACAGCTGATCACACCGAGGTGCTCGCTGACCGCTGACAGGTTTTATGAAAGGGACATACAGGTTTTAGAGCAACAACTAAATGCTGCCATTCAGATGACGTCTTTTTCAGGGACAACCCCATTTATTTCAGCAAGACAGTGCCAAGTCACATTCTGCACATGTTACAACAGAGTGGTTTTGGAGGAAAATAGTGTGGGTGCTAAACTGGCCTGCCTGTCTCCCATTGAAAATGTGTGGCGCATTATGAAGCGTAAAATACAACAACAGAGACCCTGAAATGCTGAGCAACTGAAGTCATGTATCAAGCAAGCATTTGAAAGAATCGTACTTTTCCTTCTTCTTTTGGGTTTTACAGCAGCTGGCATCCAGTGTTGCATTACTTCCATCTACAGGTTTACCTTGACCGTGCACTGACAGTTCCATCATTCTGTCGCTAAATGAACAGCTGATCACACCGAGGTGCTCGCTGACCGCCGATATTTATTAGTTTGGTCCTGCGTTTCCTTTCCTTCGCAACATAACATCTTTTCTTCTCGCTTTCCGTTACTCTAGTCGGTCTTTCACGTTTCATTCGCGTCCTCCATTTTCCTCTCCTGTTTCAAATTTGTATCCCACAATGCCTTGCACGAACGGGGAAAGCCCACCACGTGATGCATGATGTAGTATCTTGAATTGGGTCATGGTGAAGCAGGAAAAAATAACGGCAAAATTCATTAATTGTTCTATTTTAAAAAAACGAATACATTTGGAAGTCTGTGATTCGAATTCAGTAGCTTTCAGTTCACTAAACAAAAATAATCAGGTGTTGGGGAAAATTGTTTTTATGACCTGAATTTGAAAAATCTGAAAGACAGTCTACTTTTAAGGCCAGAACAATAACATTCAGAAACAATATAGCCTTTTACTGCTTATGCTACACCTGCTAAACTGTTCTCCTTCCTACTGAATTATTCTGCATTAGATTTTCATAATAATTTACATTTGCAAAATAAAGCTTGCAGTTTGCATTTAAAAAAAAAAAACTATCTGCCTGCCAGGCCGAAAGCAGGAAGTCCACTTCATATTCTGAAACATGGGCCTTTGTGGCTTTCATGACATCCTGTCTGTTGCCTCAGGAAACAGAATGGTGATTTTGGTGAAATGTGTGATCAGGCAGCCGGACTGCAAGGCACGTATGACAGACACACTGCAGTCTGAATGCTGTGGGGGGTTTGTGTCAAGTTCCAGTGCAAGAACACACAAAAGACTGGAAATAAAAAGGATCTCCTCTGTCAGCAGGATCCAGCCCAAAGGGGGAACGAACACACACACATACACACACATACACAAAGCAATGCAGGAGCACAAATAATAAGTGTCTCAAATCATGTACACTGAGAAGCCATCTTGGACCTTTCCATTAAGTGATCTGATCTCCTCCACAGGTTACTGAAATGAATGAACCTGCTTGATCAGACATACAGTACTCCTGATGTGTGAGTGGGTTAAATACCCTTTACTCTGGGGCTTATCAGTTCACACTGTACAGAGAGGCAGCTGAGTGGAAAAGAACCTCATCAACACTCTTCCCTCTGTGCACACACACTCAATGTCTCTCTTCTCTGTGCTTCCTGTATGTATGTGTGTGTGTGTCGTTCTTTGACCTCTGTCCCCAAACTGCTATAGGATCTAAAACTAGTATGAGAATGGCTCATGGGTTTGTCTCCAGCTGTGCTCTTCTCCCAGGCTGGTCTTTGCCAGTGCTCTGAGTTGGTCACAAGGGGGTGTGAGAAAAATGAAGCAAGAGCTACTAGTGATATGAAATCAATATTTTGCAATTTATTATGTAATAACTGGGGGCACCCTTACAAAAAAGACATTTATTCAAGTGTGCTTCTAGTATTCTTCTTTTAAACTAAAAATAAGAGAGTATGCTTTCAGTTTACTTTTTATTTACTTATCAGAGATATATGTAATAAAGTTATATATAAGTATACTCGGCTAATACTGAAAAGTATATCGAAAAGTCTAAGTATATTAAGCTTATACTTAAACTTTTGATCAAGGTATACTTAACAAAAGTGTAATAAAGTATTAAAATAGTTGTGCCTTATGTTTAAGTGTACTTGCCCTGTAGTTGTGTAGCGCTTGGATGTCAATTTCAGTTGTCATTGCCATGTTTTTATACTTTGGCATTTAATACAGTGTTGCTTTAAATTTAGATTTTTAAAGAAAATGAATATGTTCTTAATCCTGAGTATCTGTTTTTATTTTGTGAATTCTTACCTTTATAACTTCATTGTAACTTAAGGTACAAAACACTTAAGTTGTCTACTGGTAGTGTGCATGAGGTAAGGGTTAGGGCTAGAAAACTAATAGTATACCTAGAAGGGTAACTGCAGTATACTTCAAAACTAAAAAATGGACTAGTTGTATATAACCAGTAACTAATTATGCTGTAAAATATACTTTTATAAACTAAAAAGTGGACTAGAAGTGTGTAACGAGTAAACCAATAGTATATTTCCAGTATACTACAAAGTATACTTTAGTAAACTAAAAAGTGGTCTAGAAGTATAAAACATAGTATATTTCCAGTATGCTTTTGTAAACCAAAGAGTCGACTACAAGTACAGAACTAGTAAACTATTAGTATGTAAGTTTACTTGTGGTATAATTGCAGTACAAAATAAAAAAAAATACTAGTTGTATACTCTAGTATACTCAGTATATATGTATACTCAATATAATGTATACTCTAGTATATTCAAGAGTTTACTTCTCTTAGACTTAAAGTATACTTTCTATAAACTAAAAGTGGGCCAATTTAGTCCCAAGAAGTATTAGATTAGTTTACTTACAAGTATACTATAAGTACATTGATATCTGTATATTTGGTACACTTACACTTGGTATACTTAAGGAAACATACTTTAACTTTACTTAAGCATACTTCTTTTTGATAAGGGCAGCCATGGCCTGAAGGTTAGAGAAGCAGCCTTGGGCCCAAGGGGTCGCTGGTTTTATTCCTGAGACCGGCAGGAAAAATGTGAGGAGAGTTGAGTGAATGAATGAACAGCATCTCTCTCTCCCTCTGTATCATGGCTGAAGTGTCCTTGAGCAAGGCACTGAACCCCCAACTGCTCCCTGGGTGCTGTAGCATAGCTGCCTACTGCTCTGGGTATGTACTAGGGCTGGGTATCACCAGATACCTCACGATACGATACTATGGCGATATTTTGCCCATGATAACGATAATATCACGGTACAGCGATTCTGCGATAATCGATATATTGCAAGAAATTTCAACCACATCACAATATCTGTGTCACTGAAGAAAATCAGAATTTATTGACCACTGTAAAATTACATTTCACATACATAACTACACACTCTTGCCAGACATATATTTGTCTCTATTCCACTGCTGGCAAAACCAAGAGTTGCTTCACTACAACATACAGAAAATTCCCATTTCTGTGCTAGTATTCTCAACTTTTCTGTAAGCATGGACACATCAGTGCTGCTTAACAAGCAGAATCAAATTGTTTTATGAAAACTTAAAACTTGCACTGCAGACTGCACATACGGTACATTTCAGTGCTAACACTAATATCAATTTGTTCTTTGTAAACTTGAGAACATATACCTGAGAACATTTAACTTGTGCCTATTTTGCAGGAACAACACTGTCTGAAACACATTGAAAAGTGCAGTGCATAGTTCGAATTACGTGGGAGCCAATGGGAGCTGAGCTCCCATTCCCTCAGGCTCCCATGAAAGAAGCAAACTTAATTTTCTGTGGAAGTCTCTCAAATACGTCATATATCACCATAATAAGCTTGAATAGCCTATATCACCATATAAATAAAACTCGTTTCATTTCCGATCACCATGCAGCCATAACTTTGTATTGAACGTGTTATTAAACCGCAACATGTACGGCTGTACTTCACCACCACACCACTATGCGCGCAAACTGAAATTTGCAGCCTGCGAAATCGAATGTGAAGTTAAGTCCGAAGAAGACTTGTCCTCTATCTCACAACGATCTTCCTTTGTTTAACAAATATATATATACACACACAATATATATATATATATATATATATATGCAACACCGTGTGTGTGCGTGCATGCGCGCGCCTGTGTGTGAAAGCTGTGCACTGCAGTGCGCAAAAGTGTGCTGGTCCAGGAGAGCGAGTATGCATTGCTTTTTTTTTTTTAAATAGAGACCCCCATAGGGTCAAATTTATAATTCGAACCCTGGTGCAGTGGGCATCTTAATTGGAGCATCTTAATTTAATTGGAGCGAAACAGGTTTTGCAAAGTGCATTCTCTTTGTCCGGCTCACTGTTTTTTTTTTTCTCCTTTCCTTTGGAATCCAAAGTGCCTCCAAACATCTGCCTTAAAGTTCGGCGGCGTCTCTAGGTTTACGTTAGCAGCCATGCTTGCTTGTTTTTTTTTCCTCACTGCAACCGCCGGGGAAAAAAGAGAAGACGAAGAGTGCCTTGCAGTGAGGTAGCGGCACAGCGACACCTCGCGGAGCGGAGGTGCGGAAGTCGTACTGGATTTACAACCCGTCTGAAACATGATTTTATTATTTGAAAAAATATCGATATTCAAATTTTGAGTATCGATATTGAATCGGAAGACAAAGTATCGCGATATATCGCCGTATCGATATTTTTGCACACCCCTAGTATGTACGTATGTGCGTGTGCTTGTTGCTCACTTGTGTGTGCATGTGTGTGTTCGCTGCTTCAAATGGGTCAAATGCAGAGGAGGAATTTCACTGTGCTCGAGTGTACATGTGACAAAGGCTTCGTCTTCTTCTTCTTCGCCACTTGATGGATGTGCATTTTTTTTTGAAGATAATTAGATATTTCTTTGATCAGTTAGCCCGAAAAGTTTTATCTTCAATGCACAATGTACTAAAAGTTTTGGAGCCAGAAAACCAGCCAATATAAAATGCAAAACAGTCAATCAGATAAAGGAACAAATATGAACGGTGGTGTAGTGGTTAGCACTGTCACCTCACAGCAAGAAGGTTCTGGGTTCGAGCCTAGTGGCCAACAGGGGAGTGTGGAGTTTACATGTTCTCCACGTGTCTGCGCGGGTTTCCTCCGGGTGCTCCGGTTTCCCCCACAGTCCAAAGACATGCAGGTTAGGTTAACTGGTGGCTCTAAAGTGACCGTGAGTGTGAATGGTTGTGTGTCTCTACTGGATGTGTCAGCCCTGCGATGACCTGGCGACTTGTCCAGGGTGTACCCCGCCTCTCACCCATAGTCAGCTGGGATAGGCTCCAGCTTGCCTGCGACCCTGCACAGGATAAGCGGTTATGGATAATGGATGGACGGATGGCGTATAGGAAAACTAGTGATTTGGAATGTGGAAAAATCACCCACTGTGTCTGTTGGTGTGAAATGCAAAAGTGATCCAGCTGAGGACAGAAGAATTGGCTCCAGTCTCTGTTTGGGTCAGTGTAAGACTACTCAGGCATGCACTAATCCCAACCACTATACTGGCTCATTTACAGTGTGTGTGTGTGTGTGTGTGTGTGTGTGTGTGTGTGTGTGTGTGTTTCATAATGAATCCGAAATGTTTGTAACGCAGTTCCTGTGGGAATATATGCACTTCACATCGCACACATCTCCTCTCAAAACACGTAAAGAATAAGAGAAGGAGAGAAACATGGATGAAGAGACGCAGAGAGAGAGAGAGGACATTAATTATACATCACATGGAAAAGATGGGGAAAAAACAAATTTGTGGGCCTTTTTTTCAAATGTCACATTTTTTTAACCACAGAAAGCCCCCCCCCCCAACCCCCTCCCTCTTGTCTCCTCCTCCTTTCTTCCCCTCCTGCTTCGCCCCTCCGGGTCATTTTTCTTAAACAGCTATACACTCCTATGCTAATACTAGGGTGGGGGGACACGGTGCATTAGGAAGACACACATTAGCCTAAGAGAGGAGGAAGCAGCAGGGGAGGTCAGGAAGCCGAGAACACGTGCAGCTCATTCATTCATGGAGCTGATAAAGGATAAAGAGGAAATTTGAACAAGATAACACAAGGGTTTATTTGTGATTATTGGTTTATTTAATTTGCATGCAACATGTTTATTCTTTTTAATACTGTATTTTTATTTTATATGATCAGAACGAGAATCGGAATCATATTTATTGGCAAAGTTTGTTGACACACACGAGGAGTTTATTTCTGGCAGTTGGTGTCTCTCTTGCAATATAGAAAAAAAGAAGGAATATATATATTCAGTATGTATATGTAATGTACAATACATTACATTTTCCTCTATATAAGCCAATGGCTATCTTTTTGTATCAGTTGTTTTTTTGTAGTTGGTGAAAATAACAGAGGCATTATATTAAATGATATGACTGTGGCATGAAAGCAATGTGAAAAACTAGGTCACTATAAAGTCTCCCCCCCCCTCTCTCTCTCTCTCTCACACACACACACACACACACACACACACACACACACACACACACACACACACAAGGTCTCTTATTGACTTCATTAAGGTGTGTCTTAGACATGCTGTGCGACCCCCACACACACACACACACACACACACACACACACACACACACACACACACACACACCCCTACACCCACGCACACCTACATTCACATGCCCTGATGCACACTTCTCCACTGGGACAGAAGGCTTGAATAAAGTTGCTTCAGGGTTCCCAGAGCCTCTGTGTCTCTTTCACGCACAACACACACATTGCTATATTTGTAGGTTCTTTCCATTGCTGTGTTTTACAATAGCAATATGCCTAACCTAACCCTAACCTAAACCCTTAAAGTATATGTAATGCCTTATTGTAATGCTTTAAAATGAATATATATAATTAGTAATGACCGAAATGAATTAATAAATCAGGGGAAAAGTCTCATCTCATTATCTCTAGCCGCTTTATCCTGTTCTACAGGGTCGCAGGCAAGCTGGAGCCTATCCCAGCTGACTACGGGCGAAAGGCGGGGTACACCCTGGACAAGTCGCCAGGTCATCACAGGGCTGACACATAGACACAGACAACCATTCACACTCACACTCACACCTACGGTCAATTTAGGTGGGGTTTACATTAGACCGTATCAGCGGATCATCAGATTAACGTTTTTAAAACGATTAGTGTGCACACAGCAACGCCAATACACGATTTGCGTGCACATAGCAACGCCAATACACGGATACGCTCGGCTCCGCAGGCATCCTGCGCTCCAAATCACTCCGCCCTGAACAGCGAGTGCCCTCTGGAGGGTGCGCACTCCGGCCCTGCGCAGCTCACAGAGCGCGCGAGTGGAGCGCACGAGCAGTGATTTGGGACTGAGCGGCTGTGTGTGAGATCTCAGTGCATGTCGGGCATGCGCGTCACTTACCACTTGCAAGTGGAAGGATGGCAAGCCTAAAGACAATCATAACTACACAATGGGCAGTATTTGCATCAGTATTTGCAGTATTTTCATACTTTTATACTCTTTAATGAAAGGTGATACAAGGCGGAAGTCCGCGCCGTTTTTCAGCAGTCGCGTCACATGACCAACGCCAGCGAATCAGGAAGGTGGATGTCACAGTGACGTTGTCCAATGACGACGCCAGCTAGAGCTCAGCACAGCGTATCCGCGTATCCGCGTATTCTCAATGTTTACACAGCACCGGACTAGACACGATTTGGATTGAATACGTGGACCCTGGCGGATTCCCGTTTCCCGGCGTTTCCAGGCTTTTTTAATGTAAACGGACAGTGCATCCGCGAAGAAAACGAGACAGATACGGTCTAATGTAAACTTGGCCTTAGAGTCACCAGTTAACCTAACCTGCATGTCTTTGGACTGTGGGGGAAACCGGAGCACCCGGAGGAAACCCACGCGGACACAGAGAGAACATGCAAACTCCGCACAGAAAGGCCCTCGACGGCCACGGGGCTCGAACCCGGACCTTCTTGCTGTGAGGTGACAGCGCTAACCACTACACCACCGTGCCGGCCAGGGGAAAAGTAATATTAATTATTTGTTTTTTTATTATCAAGCACAAAACTGTCGATAAATCCCAGAAAAAGGCAGCCTTGCCTCAGGGCTAATCTTGCATGACGTCACGCGTGGAACCCCAATTATCTGGGTAATTTCTGTTCATCTGACTCCGTGCTTGTTTACTCACTGAAATTGGATATTGTTGCTGGAATCTTACAAAAATAATGATGTGAAAGTGCTGCGTTGTGTTTGGATGTTCAAATCCCTATACAACAGGACATTCAGTTCACAAGTTTCTGAGAAATGACCCTAATCTAAAGTGACAGTGGGTGAGGTTTGTGCAAACGAAGTGAGCAGATTTCGTGTCGCTTACTAATAATAAATCTGATTCATCAAGTGTTCATCACCACCAGAACGATCACATGGGAATTATTGGAGCAAAAAAAAAAAGAAACCCATTTATTTAATGAATCACATTTGATCTGACATTTGGACAGTTCATTGATTCCTCTATTATCGCCCATTTTTTCATATTTTCTTTCAACAGTTACACTGAATAAGTGTACGTTTTAAAGATTATATTTCTGCATTTACTGAGGTACAAGTAAATATTTTCCCTATATTTTGCAGCGGCCAGCTTCGAATAAAAATCCACAAACCAGTCTGTGTTTCCAATTCTCTCTAGCTGGTGGTGCGCTATCGGTGGTGAGCGGGACTGTCGTGAACTGAGTGAACTGGCAGTTTCTCATCTTGGGGGCTCAAAAAGATAACCATTTACTCTGGAATATTCTTGACAATCATCTGCCACTTCATCTGACATATAAGAATCTCAATCACTATCAGAATTCTCTCCAAAACGCGATTCAATATCGAGACTGGTCTAACCACTGCTGCGCACAGGAACGAAATTGATACCTGGATCGTTACACGTGTGATGTCACGTGCCCCTTCGGGATCCTCCAGTTCAGTCTTGGGAGATTCTGTGAAAATTGGCTGATCTGATTGATTTTTCCATCAATTTATGGCCTTTTGGATCAGCTATGGTTCGAAAACACATGGTCAATCAACATAATAATTGTTGCTTTGTACAAGGAAAAAAATGGGGTTTAGGGGCATTACATACACTTTAACACAGTAATCATTTTTTAGCTCTTCTAGTTTTTCAAACCAACCACATCGCCCAAAATGTCATATATTCACAGACAAACACACACACACACTTCATATTTAGACGTATTGAGCGTCTAAATGTCTGGAGCCATCCGGTACATTCCAGTTTGTCAGAAAAAAAAAAGCCTTAGTATCTATTTAACCCTATCTCAACATATTTTTTTTTCATTTTGCGCAAGTCACAAGGACAACTCTGATAAAAACGCAGCCCAATTCCACAGATAATCTATGTTTGAAGCAATGTGTTTAAAAGCACCAAGTCAGACATCTAGACTGAGCCACAATGAGTTGTGACTGTGATAGAAAAGAGCTGATAAGGAGGGAAGGAGTGTGTTCGCTGAGCGGAATCCTCCGTCTACAGTGTATGTGAGTGGGGGCATGTTTTTATATCTTGGTAGGGACCAAAAGTCACAACAAGGATGACAGTTTTTTACCTTCTGGGAATGTTTAGGAGGGAAGAAAAAAATAAAAATGCCTAAGGTTTTTTTTTTTTTTGTTATGGGGTTTAAGGTTTAGCATTAATTAGCTGCATTAATAATTATGTCAGTGAAATGTCCTCATAAGGATAGTAAGACAAACGTGTGTACGTGTGTGTGTGTGTGTGTGTGTGTGTGTGTGTGTGTGTGTGTGTGTGTGAGTGAGTGACAACACCAGGGCAACTGGAGTGTGATAAAGAGCAGGCACTTTCTAAAAGAAGCTACCCAAACACAGCCAACCACTAAAACCAGTCAGCATATACACACATCTCCCTCTCTCTCTCTCTCTCTGTAGCTCATTGTCTCCTAACTCTCTCCTCAGTGTGGAGTGGAGGACAGGCAGCAGGTCTTTGTTTGGGTTGGCTCTCCTCCACCACCCTGCACACTAAGCAATTCCATTCAGAAGTATAGTGTGAGACAGAACATGTTTAAAGTCTAGGCGCAAGTCTGTTTCTTTCTCCTCCTCTCATTTTTCTATCACTCTTTGTCTCTGTCTCCCTATCGCTATCTCGCTCATGCATTCTCTTTCTCTGTCCTTCACACTGAACTATATTGAAAAGCCAGTTGTGGCACTCTTTCTTTCTTTCTTTCTTTCTTTCTTTCTTTCTTTCTTTCTTTCTTTCTTTCTTTCTTTCTTTCTTTCTTTCTTTCGTGTCGTCTTTTACTCTCCCCCCGGTCTCCGTCATTTTCTTTCAGTCATACTTTGCACTTCAAATGACTTTATAATGTATATTTAAAGACAGTTAAATGACAGTGATATACATGAGCACAGTAGTCATCAACACATCTGTAATAAACACTACAGAGTTGATTGTTGTGGTCACTGACTTCCTGTGATTGTCATTCATAAGCTGTATGAAGGATCCAAAGCAAAATGTAAAAAATATCACTGAACTTAAACGTCCCTCTCGCTCCCTTCTGTGTGTCTGGATGCCTGCAGTGACGCTGCACAGCCGAGACTTACAGCAGCGACCTAATGACCCCTGCAAGAGCACAGTCGTGTCTCTCTCTTTCTCTCCGCGTTCACATGATCTTCATCTTACGACCCGTTGCCTTCTCTTCCCACCATTACTCTGTTTTTATTTCCTTCCTGATCTTTGCCTCTCTCATCTTTCCGTTTCCTACACACTATCCTCCATCCCTCCCAGTTTGACTTCCTTTTATATCGTGTCATCTTCCTCTTTTTGAATTCCATGGAACAAAAACAATCTTGTGAAATATATAAAAGCATCTATCTACATGACTAATCCACTTTAAGAGAAGAAGAAGAAGAAGAAAAAAAAACTTAAACCCACACACAGTGAAGTTCAGAGTACAGTACAGCTGAGACATGAAACCAAGATACATCCAAGAGTATGAAATGAGGCAGCACACTCTCGGAGGTCTGGGACGGCTCCAGTTTTGACAGGTTCAGATAAACACAGCACTGCCAGGAAGACTCTGGAGACCCGTCACTCTCTTGCAGTGCAATTTGAAAAGTTAGTGTGGGGAAGCGAGTGAGACGCAAGATAAATATCACTCCGTTGACTCCACATATTGTCTGCACACTCACAGAACATGCACGCAAGAAAGAGACAGATGAGCGTGCTCCCCCTCTACTCATCTCTAATACCTCCGTCTGGATGCAGGGGCTTTACGGCCACACGGCACTTTGGTTCAAAGACCCACACCTCCACCCAAAACAATGCTGGCCACACACCCACCTACCCACACACCCACCCACACAGAGACCAGTTGTCCAACAAAGGTAGCAATCACTTGTAAGCAAGCTTCAAGAACAATGTGGAACACTTTTAAAATAACAAAATGTGTCATCGTCCCCCCCCACACACACACACAGCAGCAGCAATAGATACAGTACAGCAAAAATAAAAAAGCATAATTCTAAAAGAAATTAAAGAAGCGCCAAAAGACGATCCAGACTATTAAAAAAAATCCACTTATGACTCGTGTGTACCTCTAAAAGTCCAAGAAATGCAGCTCTTCTGGTCTATGGCTCTCGTCTTTTATGAAAGAAAGAACTGCAGGTCAGTTAGATCCCCAGCTGCACAGGTAGAGCTGTAGATTCCACCATGAGCTGACATTCCTCGTTCGTGTTCTCTCCTTCTACCTCCACAGTGTTGCTCTTGTTTCTCCAACCATGTGTGGA
Source organism: Neoarius graeffei (assembly GCF_027579695.1). NCBI lineage: Eukaryota > Metazoa > Chordata > Actinopteri > Siluriformes > Ariidae > Neoarius > Neoarius graeffei. The sequence continues at coordinate 18,072,673 of NC_083593.1, forward strand.
GTAGAGTAGTCTATCCAGTACGAGCTGGCGTGTAGAGGGTGTGTGGATGTGTTTCCCTCTCTCACTCACTCACTTGTTCTTTTGCTCCACCCTCCTCTCTCCTCCCCCTCTTTCTCTCTCCCTTCTTCACTCCCCCTCTCCAGTCTCACCTCCCCTGGATCGAGAATCGACTGCCAGCATGCAGTCTGGCACTTTGCCTCCAGGTCACGTGACTCCCATAGACTAAAGTTTGCATTTTGAAAAATGTTCTAGTCTGCTGAAGTAACGAGAGAACTTTCTAAAGAGACCTGGGCGAAAGCTCGACATCAGAAGGCTTTTCCATCCAGGAAAAAGCATGCACTCATATACACACACACACACACACACACACACACTTCACGGATGACTGCCTCATTTAAAAGACCTCCCTCTTTGTCATGCTGCATTAAAGTAAGTAAAGAGATATCCTTAAGCAAGCTGATCACATTATCATTTAGCTGCTTTCTTATCTGGAAACATGGAGAGCGTGGGAAAATGTCTCTCTCACACACCCATGAATTTTAAACCACAGGAACCTGTCGGGAATGATCACAGCTCGAACAAGCGCTGTGATTGTTACTGTAACTACAGGTAAATGAGTAACCATGGACGGCTAGCAGCAATGATCAGTTGTTCTCATGGTTGGCTGCGAGATCAGGAAGTATTGGACTCCTGCCAGTGACAAAACCTGAATTAACACCCTTTTACAGACGTCACATGATATGCTGATGACTTAGCAATGCTGAGAAAGTTAAACGCTTTAAGGACGTTACATTCTGTTGAGTTTCATCATGACAGAAAGAAGACTCCAGGGAGTGAACACTTCCAGCTTTTCTAGCTCTAGTTGTTAAGAACACATATGCACACATACACACTACAAATAAGGTTTGCATGTGGACTTGGGTGTTTCTGTCGCTCAGTGTGATGCACGTGACTAGACAGATAGAAATACAGACAGATTACTGCTCTCTATATAAGGGGAAACGCATTGAAGAAGAAGCCTTTATTTGTCACATATACACTCCAGCGCAGCGAAAGTCCTCATTTAAGCAGTGAACATGAGCAATGAGCACACACACATACCCAGAGCAGTGGGCAGCCAAGCTACAGCACCTGGCGAGCAGTTGGGGGTTAGGCTCCTTGCTGAAGGGCACTTCAGCCATGATAAAGAGGGAGGATTTACTCAACTCCCCTCACATTTATCCTGCCGGTTCCGGGAATCAAACTGGTGACCCTTTGAGCCCAAGTCTGCTTCTCTAACCTTCAAACTTTCATGGCTGCCCCGATTAAAAACAGTGCAAAAGTTGGGTAAAAATAGTGATCGAATAATCAAAAATAGTAAAACGTATAATAAATACAATCAGAGAAAATGAATAAAATAAGGCAGAATACAGTAAATGATACATAAAAACAGAGAAGAGCTAACCTTTTGTACTTTCAAGCTCCAACTCAAACCTTGAGTCACAGCTTTAGTTCCTACCTGCAGTTAGTTCCCATTTACCATTTCATCTCATCTCATCTCATTATCTGTAGCTGCTTTATCCTTCTACAGGGTCGCAGGCAAGCTGGAGCCTATCCCAGCTGACTATGGGTGAAAGGCGGGGTACACCCTGGACAAGTCGCCAGGTCATCACAGGGCTGACACATAGACACAGACAACCATTCACACTCACATTCACACCTACGGTCAATTTAGAGTCACCAGTTAACCTAACCTGCATGTCTTTGGACTGTGGGGGAAACCGGAGCACCCGGAGGAAACCCATGCGGACACGGGGAGAATATGCAAACTCCGCACAGAAAGGCCCTCGCCGGCCCCGGGGCTCGAACCCAGGACCTTCTTGCTGTGAGGCGACAGCGCTAACCACTACACCACCGTGCCGCCCATTTACCATTTCAATAAAAAAAAAAATAGAAACAAAACATCTTACCCATCCATTATCCGTAACCGCTTATCCTGTGCAGGGTCGCAGGCAAGCTGGAGCCTATCCCAGCTGACTATTGGTGAGAAGCGGGGTACACCATGGACAAGTCGCCAGGTCATCCACACAGAGACAAACAACCATTCACACTCACATTCACACCTACGGTCAAGTTAGAGCAACGAATTAGCCTAACCTGCATGTCTTTGGACTGTGGGGGAAACCAGAGGAAACCCACACAGGCACGGGGAGAACATGCAAACTCCACACAGAAAGGCCCCCGTCAGCCACTGGGCTCAAACCCAGAACCTTCTTGCTGTGAGGCGACAGTGCTAACCACTACACCACTGTACCGCCTGTCAGTGAAACTAGTATGAAGCTAATTTTCATTCTGATTACCGGATTCATTTGTGTAATTTGTGCATTATAGGTGTGTTGAATAGTTTTAAGTTTTACAGCTACTACTGTTTCTCAATGGAATTATGCTAGCATGTGACAGCAGTAACACTCACTGTGTGTTCACAAAAGACAAACTATAAGGACACGTGACTTTTTGTTTGCTAAATTAATGAAGGGTACATAGTTATGAGGGTTAAATTAGTGAAATCGTGAATTGTCATGCTATATTCAGCACTGTGATTTTCTGCAATCCAGTGTCTCCTTATGACAATGCAAGCTAGATATGTTACGTTTGTGTATTGTGTCTGAGTTCTGTATATTGTGCCTGTTGTATTCATGTAGAATTAAGAGCTTATGACTGCACAAGTTCGAGCAATAAAGCTGGCTGGACTGGTAATGTTAGACTGCACATATTATACGATTATTTAAATCGCTGGAAACCTACTCAGTGCTAATGGTGATGTAATAGTGGCACAAGAGCAAGTGAAAAAAAAGAGGACGAAGGCTTTTGCAGCTAAAAACGAAATCCTAAGAGATTTTTTTTATCGATTTCTGAATGTTATAATTTCTTACTATTAACAAACAATTGAAAAAAAATCAAATGAAAATCAAACTCAAATGAACTCCATTTACAATGTTTCAGTCAGAAACTACCTGTATATGCTCCAGGTTTGACTGCAGTTCACGTCCTCTGTACATCACAATAAGAAGGAGGACACACCTTTCAGGCATCTAGGTGTGGGTGACATTCCAGCACGCAATGAGCTTTGTATCCATGTGAAAGGAAGGCAGAGATTACATAAAACATTAGCTTTGAATGCCAAGCATTCAAAGATAATACACTGAAGAATGCGTGCCAAAAATATATAACACCGTGTTATATCAGTCAAATGCAGTGTGTACAGTGACAGCTGTTGAGCGTGTTAAGATGTGCACACAGAAGAATGACTTAAATTGTAGGATTTTCCTTCAAAATGCCATTCTAGATGGTGCATGTTGTTAATCAACCAACCCCCTTGTCACAGTTTGGGCCCCTCTGTAAGTAGTGGCCACAAAGAATGCATGAATAAAGCATATCTCTGTAATACATGAAGAGTAAAGCAGAGGGATCGCGAGCTGTTTGTCAAAAGTAATGTTTTTGCATCTTATACCCCATTCACACTCACACTGAAAACCATCGTTATTATGCTGTAATGGTGCCATGTGGGAATGGAGCAAAATGGTCAAGTTGAAACGTTAATCTATCCTTTGGGGACTTTGTAGCATTAATGCTAATCTTTTGCCATGGCTCCAGTGGGAATCAGAACCACGTGTTGGATTAAGGTGTTGTGACCGGTTGTGACATTGCTGGTGGTGATGTAAATGATTATGCAGTGATAATGCAACCAAACTACTGACAACTACATTATCCAAATACTCACTGACCACTTTTAGATTAACCCTAATGCTTTGTGACTTGGGGGATAACTAAAATACAGACAAACTAAAAGAATACGGCGTCGCATACTAACATTAATCTTTCGAATTTAAATCTGCCTAAAACCTTCAAAGAAGTGTCAAAGCTAACCAAACCAAAGCTTAAAGAAATCTGCAAAGCCTTTTTTATGGACTTTCAGAAATCAATCGGTAAAAAAAAAGTGCTTGTAAATATTGTATTGAATGCTTTAAACATCTCTATTTCATGTGACAGAGAGCAGCCTTCTTCGTCTGTCAAGAAAGAAAGAAAGAAAAGAAAGCACAACTTTATTCAGCGCACACTTGTGAAATTTCCTCTCTGCATTTAACCCATCTGAAGCAGTGAACACACACATGAACAATTAGCACGCACAGATACCCAGAGCAGTGGGCAGCCATGCTAACAGCACCCGGGGAGCAGTTGGGAGTTAGGCGCCTCGCTCAAGGGCACCTCAGCCCAAGGCCGTCCCATATTAACCTAACCTGCATGTCTTTGGATTGTGGGGGAAACCGGAGCACCCGGAGGAAACCCACACAGGCACGGGGAGAACATGCAAACCCCACACAGAAAGGCCCTTGCCAGCCACTGGGTTTGAACCCAGAACCTTCTTGCTGTGAGACGACCGTGCTAACCACTACATCACTGTGCTGCCCAACACGGGTCAATACGGGTGTTCCAACAAGTACTTACCTGCAGAAGTTAAAAGATTAGCAGAACAGCTTTGAAAGATCGACACTGATCATAGAAGAATCCACAGCGAAATCGTTTTTGCTGGGTGCTGGTTACGACGAGAAAGCCGTTAGAAAATACAAAAACGCTTTGTGCATGGGAACACAAGCAAGGAATTTACTCAGTCAAATAAGTACTGTAAACACAGCAGGACTGTCTGATTTCATTTTTAAGTTTAAAGGAACAGTCCACCGTACTTCCATAATGAAATATGCTCTTATCTGAATTGAGACGAGCTGCTCCGTACCTGTCCGAGCTTTGCGCAACCTCCTAGTCAGTCAGACGCAGTCAGACGCGCGGTCACTCCTGTTAGCAATGTAGCTAGGCTCAGCATGGCCAATGGTATTTTTTGGGGCTGTAGTTAGATGCGACCAAACTCTTCCGCGTTTTTCCTGTTTACATAGGTTTATATGACCAGTGATATGAAACAAGTTCAGTTACACAAATTGAAACGTAGCGATTTTCTATGCTATGGAAAGTCCGCACTATAATGACAGGCGTACTAACACCTTCTGCGTGCTTCGGCAGCACATTGATACGGAGCTCAGATATCAATGCGCTGCCGAAGCGCGCAGAAGGTGTTAGTACGCCTGTCATTATAGTGCGGACTTTCCATAGCATAGAAAATCGCTACGTTTCAATTTGTGTAACTGAACTTGTTTCATATCACTGGTCATATAAACCTATGTAAACAGGAAAAACGTGGAAGAGTTTGGTCGCATCTAACTACAGCCCCAAAAAATACCATTGGCCATACTGAGCCTAGCTACATTGCTAACAGGAGTGACAGCGCGTCTGACTGTGTCTGACTGACTGGGAGGTCGCGCAAAGCTTGGAGAGGTACAGAGCAGCTCATCTCAATTCAGATAAGAGCATATTTCATTATGGAAGTACGGTGGACTGTTCCTTTAAGTTGATTTTGATTTCCTTCACTCTGATTTTCCCAGAGCCCATACACTACCAGACTATGACAATCCTTGGGCTGTTAGAGGAAGCCGTTAGGGCTACAGGGTCAAATCCTACATTCGATCTACCTACATAAACACTAAAAGGGGAAGTGCATGGAAGCTGACTTACTGTACACTGCATTGTTTGCACTTTGTTTTGGGAGTTGATCCTTCAGTAAAGTTGTCCTTTTCAGTTCTTTGACTTGTCCTTATTTTTTGTTTTTCCCACTTTGTATGACTAAACACAAAGACAGAGGGGTTTACTTTACTCCACCACTGAAGTGTGTAGAACACAGTCGCGTGCTGTCTGTCGGTGTCAAATTTTGACAGCGAATTCTGTCTAACCACGCTTTTCGATGCTTAGCTTATTTAGGTATTCTATAAAACTTTAAATCAGGAAAAGTCATTTTTCCCCATGTGAATTCGAAGAAACAACTGAGGTTATTTGACTTAGTAAACAAATATAGCACCTGGTTAACCCCCAAAGCGTAATGCGTTATGGGTATGTGAAAGTAGTCAATACTGCTTCACTTTAAAGGTGATATATTATACCCCAGCCCTGCAATAACCTGGCAACTTGTCCAGGGTGTACCCCACCTCTCGCCCATAGTCAGCTGGGATAGGCTCCAGCTTGCCTGCAACCCTGTAGAACAGGATAAGTGGCTACAGATAATGGATGGATGGATATTATACCCCTTTTCCACAAGTTAACACAGGTCCCTGAGGTCTTCATAAAACATTTATGACATGCTTTGCTCAAAATACTACAAGGATAAAACACCACAGCTTCCATCTCCTCCTGTCTAAACAACCCTGTTCAAAATGGCCAATTTGAGTGCCTGTTTCTTTAAATGATAATGAGCCACTGCTCACCCCATCCCCTCTTCCACTGGCCAATCAGGTAGCACATTCCTCACGAATATTCATTCATTCATAAAGGCAGTTCTCAAGCCATGAGTGGAGATACTCAGATGAGGGGGCAGGATAATTTTAATGAGCTCCCATTGTGACCTAGAAAGGAGAGAAAAATCTGAATGGTTTGTTGAAGTACATGTTTTCTGAAATAGGCAGCCCAAAAGAAACTGACTGGGTTGTCTTATTTCAGAGATTGTGGGTTGGTAGGCACTCCAGAAACTGAAATATATGTGCACAAGCAATGAAAAAGTCTCCTAATATGTCCCCTTTAAAGCAACCGGCAGCAAATTCAAAACAGCAAGGAAAGAAAACATTGGGAGGTATGGCTAAAAATTGGAATGATTTATATTTCATATTTGGTCTCATATGTTTTGAACATCTTGCGGAGATTCATGCTTCGTAGCATCCGCTACGTTACTGTTATCGAAGGCTGAGTGGGAATGAAAATTTGTTACCTATCCTGTGTTGTTTTTACCTGATACTTGAACGGGTTTTGTATGTGAAAGGGACTTTATCAGAGAAGACCGGTGGTTTGAAAGAGGAGTAAAAGAAGCCATCTTCGTCAACCTGGAACAACCATCACTGAACAGACGAGGTGGTCTGAGACACCACTTATCAGCCACCTACAATGCAGTCCTTGGCACACTTCCCAGAAAACTGAATACACATCCACACCAAGACCCAGCTGACTTCAATGACTCACATGATGGCAGAGAGAGCCAACGACCCATAGATCACCCTAATGACCCTCGAGGCTGCAAACACCGTTCACACCCGGCCTCCAGTGACCTTAACACCTACAGGATGACTGAGAGGGTCAACAACCCATGTGACCTCAATGACTCTCCTTAGGGTTGCTTTTGGTCCACAAGATGATAAATACCTGGAACTCCTCACTAGTCAGACAGAACTGAAGAAGCCTTTTGGATGAGAGGTGAAACATCTTCAAGAATTTCAAGCAAGCCTTCTTTAGCACCTATGGTTTCCAATGACCTGGATGACTGAGAACCTTCACAGACGGACTTTATTATAGAAATCCAAACTCGTCAGTGTCTCTGTTTCACCTTGCTTCCCTGATTTTCCTGTATGCATTTTTTTTATCTTGATGAACATGAATTGAAAAGAAATTGTAGCCAAAGCAGGAACCTTTTCAGCTTGCAGAGCCAAATGGAAAATACAGTAATATCATAAGATCATTTTTTAGCAACCAAAGCAAAGATTACATCAGAATTTGCTAGGTTTCTTACATATTTACATTTATTATATGTATATTTATAAGAAATTTTTTGTAATATTATAAATATTAATTAAAAAAAGAATGAGATTTTCTTGTAGAAATGTAAGTGTAACATTTATTGCTGGTAGCTGGATAAACACACTGTAACAATTTAGAAAAGAAAACACAGAAAACTGACAGAGCTGGCTTCACATTTTTTCTTAGCAGAGGCTTTTGTCCTGCAGTCCACCTCATCATATTTCATGACACAATGCAGCACAGATAGACACTGATTTGTGAACCAAATATTATCGTTATACAGTCATGTTGTAGAATGAAAATGTAGCTCTGCACTACAGGAACGTTGATTATTTCACACACACACACACACACACACACACACACACACACACACACACACACACACACACACACACACAATGTTGGTATATTTGGGATCTTTAGGCGTTTTTTTCATGGAGAAACAATACACTAAATCACTTTCGTGTGACAACACATTCCTGATCTCCATATATAGTGTTGCACAGACTATGGCTAAAATGAACATGACCTTATCAATCTATCCATCTATACATTATCTGTAACCGCTTATCCTGTGCAGGTTTGCAGACAAGCTGGAGCCTATCCCAGCTGACTATGGACGAGAGGTGGGGTACACCCTGGACAATTCGCCAAATCATCGCAGGGCTGACACATAGGTGGGGTTTACATTAGACCGTATCAGCGGATCATCAGATTAACGTTTTTAAAACGACTAGCGTGCACACAGCAACGCCAATACACGATTTGCGTGCACACAGCAACGCCAATACACGGATACGCTCGGCTCCACAGGCATCCTGCGCTCCAAATCACTCCGCCCTGAACAGCGAGTGCCCTCTGGAGGGTGTGCACTCCGGCCCTGCACAGCTCACAGAGCGCGCGAGTGAAGCGCACGAGCAGTGATTCGGGACTGAGCCGCTGTGTGTGTGATCCTAATGCATATCGGGCATGTGCGTCACTTACCACTTGCAAGTGGAAGGATGGCAAGCCTAAAGACAATCATAACTACACAATGGGCAGTATTTGCATGTATTTGCAGTATTTTCATACTTTTATACTCTTTAATGAAAGGTGATACAAGGCGGAAGTCCGCGCCGTTTTTCAGCAGTCGCGTCACATGACCAACGCCAGCGAATCAGGAAGGTGGATGTCACAGTGACGTTGTCCAATGACGATGCCAGCTAGAGCTCAGCACAGCGTATCCGCGTATTCTCAATGTTTACACAGCACCGGACCAGACACGATCTGGATTGAATACGTGGACCCTGGCGGATTCCCGTTTCCCGGCGTTTCCAGGCATTTTAATGTAAACGGACAGTGCATCCGCGAAGAAAACGAGACAGATACGGTCTAATGTAAACTTGGCCATAGAGACAAACAACCATTCACACTCACACCTACGGTCAATTTAGAGTCACCAGTTAACCTAACCTGCATGTCTTTGGACTGTGGGGGAAACCAGAGCACCCGGAGGAAACCCACACAGACACGGGGAGAACATGCAAACTCCACACAGAAAGGCCCTCGCCGGCCACTGGGCTCGAACCCAGAACCTTCTTGCTGTGAGGCGACAGTGCTAACCACTACACCACCGTGCCGCCACATGACCTTATCAAAGCAAAGCTTCTGTGCAAGTCCAGATTCTTGTTCAGCTACTGAAACAATCAAAGATTTTCTTTATTAAATGATCTTTATAAAGACTGCATTTGTGCGACTATCAGACACAATCTTATTTTCACAACGCTCCAATTCTGATTAGAAGGGGGGGGGGAATGAAAAAGAAATCTCTAAGCTATTTGATGAAAATAAAGTGGAATGAGGTGACTCTGAGATGACGAGAGGAAAAAGAAAAAGATCTCCCTCCTTCCATCCCTCCCTCTGCCTGTCCCCATCTATCTCTCAGTCTCTCAGGAAAAGTGGTGAGGTCTGCAGCACTCTTTGTGCTAGTGACTGACATGGTTTATTCATTTGGGCTGCAATTCACGACTGCTGTCTGGTGTGCGCGCTCACACACGCACACACACACACAGACACACACACATTCAGTATATCTCCTGTGCTGAGATTCCTTATTGGCTTAAGGAAAGTATTAAGTGTTATCTTCGTACAGTATGTGTGGGCCTGTACATTACGGAAGTGAGAGATCACAAGTGTGTATGCGTGTGTATGTGTTGAGGGATAATAATCTTATAGCTATGAACCCACACCTGGTCTCCTATCTGTCATCTTATCAAGAACAAACTCCATTTCAAGGAAGTTAGAGCTTCAAGGCCCCTCTCTCTCTCTCTCTCTCTCTCTCACACACACACACACACACACACACACACACACACACACACACACTACACTGGGCAGGTTACAATCTGCAGGAAATAGGATCAAAGGCAGTCGTGGTATGGCCTTTCAATTAGGCTGGCAGCTGACCACCCAGATCCATCAGAGTCCCAATTACCGTGAGGAAGAATGTATTTATCTTGAGGAACAACACATCACACAGCCCCTTTAAAACAGTCAGACAGGTAGTGCACACTTGGCACACTCTTGCTGGGATGTACAGAAAGACAGTGAGAGAGGCAGACAGGTATGAGCGAGCTGTCTAGCAGGTTCGCTCTCACCTTTTCATCCCTGAGCAAGGTCGGCTCATCCTGCCCGAGGCCACCTGGACTGAAGCATGCATATTTATTTTGAGGATGCATCACCTGCTTGACCAAAGGCAAGGAGACATGACGCATCTGCAGGTAAAAGAAGGAATACTGTTTGTAAATCTTTGCTAGTGCAAGAAGAATAAAAACAGTAAAGACAGTACTTTTTTTGAAGCATTGTAAGCATTGTAAGCAAAAGGCCTCAGTAACCTGATATACTACACTGTATGCTTAAGCTTCAGTAGAGATCTCATGAAAATCATACATTGCTCAGATCTGACAAGTCACTTATGTGATTTAATATAATCATTCTAATATATATTTGGACAGATTTAAATTTACTTTTGATATACTGTATCAAAAGCCCTGTGATGACCTGGCGACTTGTCCAGGGTGTACCCCGCCTTTCGCCCGTAGTCAGCTGGGATAGGCTCCAGCTTGCCTGTGACCCTGTAGAACATCCAGATAATGAGATAATGAGATGAGATGAGATACTGTATCAAACACACACAATCTGCAATGTGGATTCTGTTCTGGCCGTGGAACGGTGGACCAGTTCTTTACCCTAGCAGGGTTGTTGGGAGGGGGGGTTCATAGGAGTATGACCAGCCAGTCTACATGTGTTTTGTAGATTTGGAAAAGGCTTACGACCGTGTCCCTCGGGGGGCTCTTGTGGGGGGCACTGTGGGAGTATGGGGTATCGGGGCCATTGCTACAAGCCATCCGGTCCTTGTACAACCAAAGTGTGAGCTATGTCAGAATTCTCAGCACAAAGTCAAACACGTTCCCGGTGGGTATTTGAATCCACCAAGGCTGCCCCTTGTCGCCAATCCTGTTTGTGATATTCATGGATGGGATCTCAAGGCGCAGCCGGGGTGAGGAGGGTGTCTGGTTTGGGAACCTCAGAATTACATCTCTGCTCTTTGTAGGTGATGTGGTTCTGTTGGCTTCTTCAGACCGTGACCTTCAGCAAGCACTGGCACGGTTTGCAGCCGAGAGTGAAGAGGCTGGATGAGAGTCAGAACCTTCAAGTCTGAGGCCATGGTTCTCTGCCGGAATACGGTGGAGTGTTCCCTCTGGGTTGGGAGTGAGTTGCTGCCCCAAGTGAAGGAGTTCAAGTATTTTGGGGTCTTGTTCACGAGTGATGGTAAAATGGAGCATGAGATGGACAGGCGGATTGGGGTGGCGTCAGCAGTAATGGAGGCATTGTACCGGTCCATCATGGTGAAGAGGGAGCTGAGCCAGAAGGCAAAGCTTTCGATTTACCAGTCAATCTACATTTCAACCCTCACATATGGTCATGAGCTTTGGATAGTGACCGAAAGGATGAGACCACAGATACAAGCAGCTGAAATGAGCTTTCTCTGTAGGGTAGCTGGGCTCACCCTTCGAGATTGGGTGAGGAGCTTAGACATCCGGAGGGACCTCGGAGTAGAGCTGCTGCTCTTTCATGTTGAAAGGAGTCAGCTGACGTGGTTCGGGCATCTGATTAGGATGCCTCCTGGGCGCCTTCCTTTGGAGATTTTCTGAGCATGTCCAACTGGGAGGAGACCTTGGGGTAGACCCAGAACATGCTGGGGAGATTATATATCTCATCTGGCCTGGGAGTGCCTTGGGATCCCCCAGGAGGTACTGGAGAGCATTGCTGGGGAGAGGGACGCCTGGAATACCCTGCTTAGCCTGCTGCCACAGCAACCCGACTTTGGATAAGTGGAAGAAAATGGATGGATGGATGGATGGATGGATGGATGGATGGATGGATATACTGTATGATGATGTCTAATTTTAATAGCTGAGAAGTACACTAGTATCTGGAGAAAAACGAAGAACCCAGAGGAAACCCAAACAGACATGACATGCAAAATACCATGGAGTAACCAATGTGCAGGATTGAACCAGGGACCTTGGAGCTGTTATGCCTTGCTAAATGTCAAACATTATGCTCTTTGCATTTTAATTGCATTTGGAGGAGAGATTTTGAATTAAATTTAGTCAAATATTATTTTAACTTTTATTTTCACTGTGCAGCTCTTCAGCCAACACTGGAAAAATAACTTCTAGCCTGTGAATAATATAAAGAAACATGTTTGTGGTGGTGCCAGTAAACAGCATAGTGCTGTATTAAAGTGTTTGATCAGGAGCTTGTATATGTGAAGCTCTTTTCTCTGTTCTGACTTGTCTAATCTCAGAAAAATGAGTCTTGTTTTTTTGTCTCATTGAGTCTCTTGGAGAAACATTTGACAACATTGATACCTAAATGACAAATGAGAGAATCATTAAGTCTCCTGAGATGTCAAAGAGAAAGCTTTCAACAAAAAGAAATTTCCTCTGGGAATAAAGATTATTATAGTCTTGCAGATACATATATCCAGGACAATACAAAGATGAGCTTGAGGGTCTTGGTTGGTATAATTCTAGCATTTCACTAAAATGCTTTTGGGAAAATATGAATGTGTTTATGTGTCACTCTCAGAGTCCTGATGAATCTGTTACTCTTCCTGGGATAAATTAAAGAGATGCATTACACAATTCTCACTTACATTCGGTAGACTTGACAGACGAGCTGTAACCAAGCACATCCATAGTAATAAGTGTGTAATAAGAATAAGTATACTAGGTTATAATAATAAAAATAATAAGTGTGCAGTAACACTTCTGATGGTAGGTTTGGAGCAGGAAACCCTACGTTCATTCAGTCCCCTGTTCCCCTAAGAGATTTTTTTTATAAAGAAATAAAGCTAAAAATGACAGAACAGGCTTGTGGAGGTGTGGCTTTGGGGTGAAAGCGGGTGATGTGAGGGTCAGAAAAAAAGAAAGATACAAAGAAAGGACAGAAGAGGAGAGCATCATTAGGCAGCAAGCCCAGCTTGTGTGTGTTTAGTGTTCCAATACAGCAATTTACATCAAAGCACTTGGAACTCATGTCCAGGGAGCAAATTGAACTCCATTTAGAAATAATGTAGAAAAAGAAGAGGCCTTGCATTCCCACACACACACACACACGCGGACCTTGAAGGTATGAGTACAATTTTCAATCAATCCTGTTTTATGATTTTTTTATTGGGTGTATTTGTACTTCATATTTCTTACTATTTTTAAGCATTTGTGTATTTTTACTGGCTGACTATTAAACATATCTCAAATCATATATATGCCGTATATGGCATGGGTAACTTGCACATCCATGAAGGCACCTTTAATGCTGAAAGGGACATACAGGTTTTAGAGCAACAACTAGATGCTGCCATTCAGATGATGTCTTTTTCAGGGACAACCCCATTTATTTCAGCAAGACAGTGCCAAGTCACATTCTGCACATGTTACAGCAGAGTGGCTTTGGAGAAAAGAGTGTGGGTGCTAAACTGGCCTATTGTCTCCCATTGAAAATGTGTGGCACATTATGAAGCGTAAAATACAACAACAGAGACCCTGAAATTCTGAGCAACTGAAGTCATGTATCAAGCAAGCATTTGAAAGAATCGTACTTTTCCTTCTTCTTTTGGATTTTATGGCAGCTGGCATCCAATGTTGCATTACTTCCATCTACAGGTTTACCTTGACTGTGCACTGATAGTTATATCATTCTGTTACTAAACAAACAGCTGATCACACCAAGGTGCTCGCTGACCGCCAATATTTATTAGTTTGGTCCTGTGTTTCCTTTCCTTCGCAACATAACATCTTTTCTTCTTGCTTTCTGTTACTGTAGTCAGTCTTTCACGTTTCATTCGCATCCTCCATTTTTCTCTCTTGTTTCAAATTTGTATCCCACAATGCCTTGCGTGAACGGGGAAAGCCCACCACATGATGTATGATGTAGTATCTTGAATTGAAGCAGGAAAAAATAGCAGAGAATTTAGGGCCACGTGGTCCTAAATTCATTAATTGTTCTATTAAAAAAATATATTGTCATGGTGCAGGCACTTATGGATGTATGCTCAGAAGAGTAATGAGTAGCAAATGGTGTCAGAGCCAAAACGTGAGACTAGAATCAGAGTTGTAGAACAAGCGAGGGTCGGGCGATCGGCAAACAACGTAAAGGAGGAAAGACAAAGAGTGTAAATGTGGAAAGGAGAAGCAAGAATCAGAAAAATGAGAGTCAGTCAGAAACAACAAGGCTTGGTATGAACTAGTGAGAGTGGAACAATACTTCGCATTGGGTTAGTGTGAGAGAGAGGTTTATATAGGCAGGGAGACTAATTAAGATGATGAGTGTCAGCTGATGTCAATAGCCTGGATATAGAGGGCACTGTGAGTTTTGGGGAGCATAGTCCATGGTGTCCATGTTTGTAGTTTGGACGCTCTCAGCATGTTTACTGACATATATATATATATATATATATATATATATATATATATATATATATATATATATATTAGGGGTGGGACATTAACGCGTTAATTAAGATTAATTAATTTCAAACAAATTAATTTGTTAAAAATATTAACGCACTTTATCGCAGTTTGCATGCCAAACAACCCGGAACCATTGTTAGTGCACCGTGTTATGGTGCGACAAATATACTCACACACACAGTTCCAGTTACAGCAATGGAGCTTGAAAGTGCGTCAGGTCTGCTGGATGGTAAATTTATATTCAAAAAACAACCCGATGGAACTGTTGATAAAACCACAGTTTATTGCAAACTGTGTAGAAAGGAGTTTGCTTATCACAGAAGCTCGTCAACTTTACAGTACCATTTAAATGCTAAGCATGTCACCGCAATTACTGAAACAGCTGCAGCTCGAGGTAGCAGTTCTGGTCAGCAGTGCAAACTCGAAGAAATGGCTGGATTCCAGAAGAAAATGAGCAGGGCAACGTCGGAAAATTTAACGAACACGCTGGCCAAGTGGATTGCCCTGGACTGCAGACCGCTATCGGAGGTAGAAGATAAGGGTCTATGAGATGTATTGCAGATTGCGGCGTGTGATCCAGAAGGTAACAACTAAAATGGTTAGTAAAATGGCACTGAAACTTTAGTCTCTTCAATTTTGGACAGGGACCATACCTTTGTTTACTATTTTGAAATGAAATGCAATTTGTTTTTTCCAAGACACTTTTTAAAGCCACTTAAACCTTCAATTTTGGACAGGGACCTTACCTTTGTTTACTATTTTGAAATAAAATGCAATTTATTGTTTACAGCCATTAAATGAGCTTGAATCTAAAAATCATGTCTGTGTGTTGTTTGAAGTCTTCACATATTATTTAGTTACATAAAATAAATGTTGCTTTTGGGGCAAATACGGTAGTGCGATTAATTGAGATTAATTAAGATTAATTAATTACAAAGCCTGTAATTAATTTGATTATTTTTTTTAATCTAGTCCCACCCCTAACATATATATATATATATATATATAAAATAAAACTGGAAGTCTGTGATTCAAATTCAGTAGCTTTTGGTCCGCTAAACAAAAATAACTGGGTGTCAGGGAAAATTCTTTTTATGACCTAAACTTGAAAAATCTGAAAGGCAGTCTACCTCTAAATATTAAATAAACATCTCATTACAAGACACTTCACCATATCACCAATAAGAGGTGTGGCAGCGGGGGCGTGGTCAAGCGTCGGTCTGTGAATGTAGGGCGGAGTCAGGGAAGGTAAGTGGCGGAATCACTGCACCTGACGGGAATTCACCTGTGTTTGTGTGTCTTCCCCAGTGACCGCGCCTTATAAGAGGAGAGGGAGCGCGGAGGAAGGGAGTTACTCCGCAACCTGGAGACTTGTGTGCGTGTGTGTGTGTATGTGTGTAGTTAAGGCTGAAAAGCTAAAATAAACAGGTTTTTGAGAACTCAGTTCTGGCCTGCTGTGCTTCTGTGCTCCACCCACCTAGAACACTTCCTACAGTGGTGCCGAAACCCGGGGCGGAGCGCAGGAGAGAACAGCCCCATGGAGTCCTCCCCCTTCAAGGACCTGATTCATGCCCTCGCCACAGCCCATCAGAGCCAGCACCAGGCGCTGGTCACCCTCCAGGAAGAACAGGAGCAAAGGTTCGAGGCCCAGGTGCTGGCGCAGCAGGTAGATCGCCAGGCGTTCCAGCACCTACTCACGTCGGCGGGATCCACCATCTCCACCGCCGCGGGCCCTTCCCACCTCACCCTAATGAAGATGGGCCCGCACGATGCCCCCGAGGCCTTCCTCGCTCTCTTTGAGCAGGCAGCAGAGGCGTGGGGTTGGCTGGTGGAACAGCGCGCGGCGCGCCTCCTCCCCCTGCTCACGGGCGAGGCGCAGCTGGCCGCACTACAGCTCCCCGCCGACAGCCGGCTGGTCTACGCGGACCTCCGCAGGGCCGTCCTCCAGCGCATGGGTCACACTCCGGAGCAGCAGCGGCAGCGCTTCCACGTGCTGCACCTGGAGGAGGTCGGCTGGCCGTTTGCGTTTGGCCAGCAACTCCGGGACACCTGCCGCTGGTGGCTGAGGGCCGACAACCGCGACGCCAAGGAGATCATCGATCTGGTGGCGCTGGAGCAGTTCGTCGCTCGACTTCCAGAAGGAACCGCGGAGTGGGTCCAGTGCCATCGCCCGGCATCGCTGGATCAGGCCATTGAGCTGGTGGAGGACCATATGGCGGCCGTTCCAATGGCAGGACAGCGTGTCTCCCCTTCTCCCCTCTCCCTCTCTCTCCCCTTCTGTTCCTCTCCCTCGCCCCATTCCCCCACCGTGGACACAGGGGCCGGGTCCACCCAGCCGGCCCGCCGCACCCACAGTGTCCTACCGTTTCCTACTTCCGTGTCTGTGTCTTCCCCCTCTCAGGTGAGTGATATCCGGAACACCAGTGCAGAGAGAGAGCCTGGGCCAGTGTGCTGGCACTGCGGGGAGCCAGGGCACCTCCAGCATCAGTGCTCGGCGATGGAGGTGGGCACGGTGGTCCGGATCCCCGACACGCCAGGAATAGCCCTCGATCGGGCCGGAGCGTATCGCATACTGGTGAGTATCCAAGGGGATACGTATCAGGCTTTGGTGGACTCTGGCTGTAATCAGACCTCAATTCACCAAAGCCTGGTGCAAAACGAGGCACTGGGAAGAGCACAATTGGTGAAGGTGTTGTGTGTGCACGGGGATGTTCACAACTACCCTTTGGTGTCAGTCCACATTCTGTTTCGAGGGGAGAAATTTAGAGTTCAGGCGGCGGTTAATCCTTGCCTCACCCACTCTATAATTTTGGGGACTGATTGGCCAGGATTTTGGGATTTAATGACCCACTTAGTGAAGAGTGGGTCCTGCCGTAGTTCAGCGGGGGGAGGTCCCGGAGTGGCATTGGCGGGAGCAGCTGTCACAGAGCCATCTACGTCATCACCGTGTCAGAGTGAGGAGCAGCAGGCTCCTCCTCCCTCTCTTGGGGAATCCCTCGCGGATTTTCCATTAGAGCAATCGCGAGATGAGTCTCTGCGGCATGCGTTTGACCAAGTGAGAGTAATCGATGGTCAAACGCTCCAGCCAAACGCCACCCCATCTTTTCCCTATTTTTCCATTATTAAGGGTAGGTTATACCGAGTGACGCAGGACACTCAAACTAAGGAACAAATAACCCAACTTTTGATCCCAAAGAGCCGCCGGGAATTGGTATTCCAGGCAGCTCACTTTAATCCCATGGCTGGACACTTAGGGCAGGATAAGACACTAGCCCGAATAATGGCCTGGTTCTATTGGCCAGGGATTCACGGCGATGTCCGTAGGTGGTGTACGGCATGCCCCGAATGCCAGTTAGTAAATCCAGCGGCCATCCCAAAAGCGCCTTTGCACCCTCTACCATTAATCGAGACCCCGTTCGAAAGAATTGGGATGGATCTCGTCGGGCCATTAGATCGGTCAACACGAGGGTATCGCTTTATTTTAGTTCTGGTGGACTATGCAACACGATATCCGGAAGCAGTGCCGCTTCGCAATATCTCCACACATAGTATTGCAGAAGTGCTCTTCCATGTCATCTCCTGAGTCGGAATCCCCAAAGAGATTCTGACTGATCAAGGCACTACGTTCATGTCACGCACACTACGCGAACTGTATGGGTTATTGGGAATCAAGCCAATCCGCACCAGCGTTTATCACCCACAAATGGACGGCTTAGTTGAACGGTTTAATCGCACCCTCAAAAACATAATTAAAAAATTTGTAAGCGAGGACACACGTAACTGGGATAAATGGCTTAAACCCCTACTTTTCGCAGTGCGAGAGGTCCCACAAGCCTCCATGGGGTTCTCCCCGTTTGAATTATTATATGGGCGTAAGCCGCGTGGCATCCTAGATGTGCTGCGGGAAAATTGGGAGGAGGGACCTTCCCCGTGCAAAAATGAAATTCAATACGTTATTGACCTGCACGCAAAACTCCACACACTCACACACCTAACCCAGGAGAATTTGCGGCAGGCTCAAGAACGTCAAGTCCGCCTGTACAACAGGGGCACGCGCGTTAGGGAATTCACACCGGGAGACAAAGTACTTGTCTTATTGCCCATGTCGAGCTCTAAATTAATCGCCAGGTGGCAAGGACCCTTTGAGGTTACACGGCAAGTTGGGGACGTCGACTATGAGGTGAGGCGAACGGACAGGGGCGGGGCGTTACAGGTATACCACCTCAATCTGTTAAAACGTTGGAGCGAGGAGGTCCCCGTTGTGCTGGTGTCGGTAGTTCCAGAGAAGGCGGAGCTGGGGCCGGAGGTTCAAAAGGGAAAATCGGCATCACCCACCACTCCGGTCCCCTGTGGAGCCCACCTCTCCCCGACCCAGCTCGCGGAGGTCGCCCGGTTGCAAACAGAATTTTCTGACGTGTTCTCGCCCCTGCCCGGCCGCACCCACCTCATAGAACACCACATTGAGACGCCCCCAGGGGTGGTAGTGCGCAGCCGCCCTTACAGACTGCCCAAACACAAGAAAAAGGTGGTTCGGGAAGAACTCGAGGCCATGCTCGAAATGGGCATTGTCGAGGAGTCCCACAGTGACTGGAGCAGTCCGGTGGTCTTGGTTCCCAAGGCCGATGGGTCGGTCCGGTTCTGTGTGGACTACAGAAAAGTCAACGCGGTGTCTAAATTTGACGCGTACCCAATGCCTCGTATCGACGAGTTGCTCGATTGATTAGGCACGGCTCATTTTTATTCGACACTGGATTTGACAAAGTGATATTCGCAGATCCCCTTGACTCCACTATCCCGAGAGAAAACGGCCTTTTCCACACCGTTTGGCTTACACCAGTTCGTCACACTTCCTTTTGGGCTGTTTGGGGCGCCCGCTACGTTCCAGCGGCTGATGGATAGGGTCCTCCACCCCCACGCCACCTATGCGGCCGCATACTTAGATGACATTATTATTTATAGTAATGACTGGCTGCGGCACCTAAAACACCTGAGGGCCATCCTGGGGTCGCTGAGGCGAGCGGGGCTCACAGCCAACCCAAAGAAGTGTGCGATTGGGCAGGTGGAAGTACGGTATCTGGGCTTTCACTTGGGCAATGGGCAGGTGCGTCCCCAAATCAATAAGACGGCAGCAATTGCGGCCTGCCCGAGGCCCAAGACCAAAAAGGGGGTGAGGCAGTTCCTGGGGCTGGCTGGCTACTATCGTAGGTTTATACCTAATTATTCGGACGTCACCAGCCCGCTGACTGATCTCACTAAAAAGGGGGCACCAGAGCCGGTCCAGTGGACGGAGCAATGCCAGCGGGCTTTTTCTCAGGTAAAGGGGGGGGCCACTGTTACACTCCCCTGATTTTTCTCTCCCCTTTGTTTTACAGACGGACGCATCGGACAGAGGGCTGGGGCTGTTCTGTCCCAGGAGGTGGAGGAGGAGGACCGTCCAGTGCTGTACATCAGCCGCAAGCTGTTGGTGCACGAGGGCAGGTACAGCACCATAGAGAAGGAATGCCTTGCCATCAAGTGGGCGGTTCTCGCCCTCCGCTACTATCTGCTGGGGCGCCCCTTCACCCTCTGGTCGGACCACGCGCCCCTGCAGTGGCTCCACCACATGAAGGATGCCAACGCGCGGATCACCCGTTGGTATCTGGCACTCCAGCCGTTTAAGTTCGAGGTGGTCCACAGGCCGGGGGCGCAGATGGTTGTGGCGGACTTCCTCTCCCGTCGGGGGGTGGGGTGTCAGCTGCAGGCTGGATGGCTGCCCGGCCTGAGTCGAGCGGTGGGGGTATGTGGCAGCGGGGGTGTGGTCAAGCGTTGGTCTGTGAATGGAGGGCGGAGTCAGGGAAGGTAAGTGGCGGAATCACTGCACCTGACGGGAATTCACCTGTGTTTGTGTGTCTTCCCCAGTGACCGCGCCCTATAAGAGGAGAGGGAGAGCGGAGGAAGGGAGTTACTCCCCAACCTGGAGACTTGTGTGCGTGCATGTGTGTATGTGTGTAGTTAAGGCTGAAAAGCTAAAATAAACGGGTTTTTGAGAACTCAGTTCTGGCCTGCCGTGCTTCTGTGCTCCACCCACCTAGAACACTTGCTACAAAAGGTTTTCCTTAATAATGTTTAATCATGCTAAACAAAATGTAATGTTATTTAAAAGTGAACTACAAACATTACTGTCATCATCACTGTAAGCTCAATCCGGGCTCAAGGCAAACCATGTTTGGCTGACTTGGCCAGAATTACAGCAGTAGGGTGGCCAGTTCCTTTCTGCACACTCACAGACATTTGGGCAATTTAGAGTAGCTAGTTAACTTAACTGCATGCCTTTGGACTGTGGGGGAAACTGGAGCATCCGGAGGAAACCCACGCAGACACGGGAAGAACATGTAAACTCCACACAGAAAGGCCCTCGCCGGCCATTGGGCTCAAACCCAGAACCTTCTTGCTGTGAGGCAACAGCGCTAATCACTACACCACCATGCTGCCCAAACGTTACTGTATTTGCCAAAAAACGTATAGGTTAATTATTAGGTTTAGATGATTGTGGAGCATCCTCCATGCAAGTCCCTGTGAATGAGCTGTTTTATGATAGAAACAATAACATATCAGAATTAATTTAAATCTGTGACTTGAATTAAAGCCAGCACTACTGTCAGAGCCACACTGCCCAAACAGACTTGAGAATTCAACTGCACTGTGGAATACACTGATTAAAAATTTATAGCATATCTCAAGAACCATGATGAAACAAGAAATCCAACCCCAAATCAGAAAAAGTTGGGACAGTATGGAAAATGTAAATGTAAAAAAAAAAAAAGAACGCAGTGATTTCTAAATTTGCTTTCACTTGTACTTCATTGCAGACAGTATGAACCCAAGATAGTTCATGTTTTGTCTGGCCAACTTCATTTCATTTGTTAATAGGCATCCTGCATTTCAGGCCTGCAACACATTCCAAAAAAGTTGGGATGGGGCAATTTAGGGCTAGTAATGTGGTAAAAGAATTTAAAAAATGATATGATTTGAAAGTATCTAGGAAAGGCCTGGTCTTTGAGGGGCAAAGATAGGCCACGGATCTCAAGATTGTCAACAAATGCATGAGAAAATTATTGAAATGTTGAAAGAAAATGTTTTGCAAAGAAAGACATGAAGGGATTTGGATATTTCACTCTCTATGGTGCAGAATAACATTAAATGATTCAAGGAATCTGGAGGAATACTAGTTTGTAAAGGGCGCAAGCCTAATCTGAACACCCATGATCTCTGATCCCTCAGATGGTACTGAATCAAGCCCCGTCATTCATCTATAGGTGATATAAGCACATGGGCTCAGGATTACTTTAGCAAGCCTTTGTCAAGCACTACAATACTGATTTACATCCACAAATACCAGTTAAAACTTTACTGTACAAAAAGAAAACCTTATATTAACTGTGTCCTAAAGGTCTTTCAACTTCAGTGTGGTCAATTGAATCAGTATTTCCAGGTATTTTCTGGAAGAAATGGACACCATGTGCTCTGGACCAAAGATGAAAAGAGACCATCAAGACTGTTACCAACAAAAAGTCCAAAAGCCAGGGTCTGTCATGGTATGGGGTAGTGTCAGTGCCCTTGGCAAAGGTAACTTACATTTCTGTGATGGCAGCATTAATGCAGAAAAATACATGGAGATTTTGGACCAAATTATGTTGCCTTCAAGATGACTTTTTTTTTCCCAAGGATATTTTAATAAGACAGTGCAAAAACCACATCTGCATACATTACAAAGGCATGGCTGTGGAAGAAGAGGGTGCCCATCCCCTCTGTCCCCAATACTAGAGAATGTGTGGCAAATTTTGAAACAAAAGATATGATGATGATGCCCTATACTATTGCACACCTGAAGATCTGTTTGCAGAAAGAATGGGACAAAATAACACATGAAACACTTCATCACTTGGTGTTTTCAGTCCCTAAATATCTTTTAAATATATCTTTTAACTGTGAGAAGGAATGGCAAAATTATAAAGAGGTAAAGGCTTTACCATCCCAACTTTTTTTTTTCTTAAATGTGTTATAAGAATCAAAATTGAAAGAAGTGTTTATTTTTAAAAAATAATAAAATACACAAGGTACAACATCAAATAATGTGCTGTTGTATTGTTTTGAATGTAATACAGGGCAAAGCTTATTGAGAAATCATTGTTTCCAGTTTTAATTTCAATTTCAACATACCATCCCAACTTTCTCTGACTTGGGGTTGTACCATTTTGTTTTCTGATGACGTGTTAGGAGTCGTTATCTGTAGCAGTATAACACAACATTAATATGTTTCCAATTATATCCTTATAATGGTTTATACAGTCATATGCAGTCAGAACTAGTCTTCATTTTCTATATTAGAAAGTGTCCTCACAAATGTCCTATTCTCCTATATCTTATGATAAGCCATACATTCCTCATAATCTCTGTAGCTATTTGTGTCCAGTGTTGCATACCAGCATGTAACCTTTAATGGCAGTTTTCTGCTTAAGCCAAAACTCCTGACAGAGGAACACTGCAACAGATAGTAAGTATAACAGGAAGGAGACTACCTCAATCACAACCATCATTTCTCTCAGGCAAAGCAGATGAAAACCTATATGCATATGCAAACACACACACACACACACACACACACACACACACACACACTGATTCTGAGGTTTGCACGTGATGTTCATGAGGTCAAGCTAAAAGCAAAACAAAGAAAGAAAACATCATACATCACTGCTAGTGAGTCATGTGTGTTCACAATCACCTGGAAATCAAGCCTGTGTATTGTGCAATACAACTTGCAGTAACATATGGAATGTAAGATAGAAGAGAGAAGCTGGGTTAGGCAGTGAGGTAAGACTGTCATACTGAAATAGCCCTGTAAAAGTGGATTTGGAGCTCTTATGTCCACTGTGATCAAGGCTAACATGGCTAATGCATTCATTCATCTTCAGTAACCAACTGATTGTAACGTACTGTCCCACCATGCTACCCAGTATGGCTCACATGGTGTTAGGAAAATTTATTACAGACACATTATCATTACCACACCCTGCACAGTAGTGTTTTAAAAAGGCTTGAATTTACATGTCAGTCTGTAAAAAATTCCCTCTATTTTTAACTCCAGTTTGGTCACTTGCCAATTCTCACCCACCAGCCAGTTCTACTAACCACAGAGGTTGAAGGCTAGCATATGCTTCTTCTGAGACACGTAAAGCCAGTCAACCGCAGCTTTTTGAACTGCTACTTTTGCTGCATCATAGGGCAACAGCCCAACAGCATGTGGCAGACTCCCCAAACACATGGAAGAAGATTCTCTGGTCAAATGAGACTAAAATTGATCTTTTTGGCCATCATGGAAAATGCCATGTGTGGCGCAAACCCAACACTCTGAGAACACCATTCCTACAGTGAAGCATGGTGGTGGCAGCATCATGCTGTGGGGATATTTTTCATCTGCAGCGACAGGAAAGCTGGTCAGGACTGAAGGAAAGATGGATGGCACTAAATACAGGGCAATTCTGGAGGAAAACCTGTTTGAGTCAGCCAGAGGTTTGAGACTGGGATGAAGGTTCATGTTCCAGTAGGACAATGACCCTAAACATATTGCTAAAGCTACACTGGAGTGGTTTAAAGGGAGACATTTGGTTTAAATGTCTTGGAATGGCCTAGTCAAAACCCAGACCTCAGAATCTGTGACATAACTTGAAGATTGCTGTACACCAATGCAACCCATCTAACTTGAAGGAGTTGGAGCAGTTTTGCCTTAAGGAATGGGCAAAAATCCCAGTGGCTAGATGTGCTAAGCTAATAGAGACACAGCCCAAGAGACTTGCAGCTGTAATTGCAGCAAAAGGAGGCTCTACAAAGTATTGACTTTGGGGGGTGAATACCTATGCACACTCCAGATCTCTGTTTTTTCATCTTAATTATTGTTTGTGTCAAAATAAAACAGCAATTTGCCCCTTTGAAGTTGTAGACATGTTGTGTAAATCAAATGGTGCTAACCTCCCCCAAAATCCATTTTAATTCCAGCTTGTAATGCGACAAAAGAGGACAAACACCAAGGGGGATTAATACTTTTGCAAGACACTGTAAGAGCCTACATTTAAACAGCAATAAGACACAAACACTATGATCCATCAAATGTATTTTATTAAAAGTAGTTAGCATGAATGAACTCTCTGAACCTATAATTAGGCATATCAGAACATCTGATATGCCAAGCTTCCTCCTTGTATTAGTTTCAGGTTGGATTTCTGGATGCAGCGGCACACTGTGTTAAGTGACAATGGTTTTCCAAAGTACTCCTGAGCCCGTGTGGCTATATTTGTCACATTAGCATGACAGTTTCTCAGGCAGTGCGGCCTGAGGGCTCAAAGGTATGTTCAACAGTGGTTTCCAACCTTGCCCTTTACGCACTGAGATGTCCCTGAATTCACTGAATCTTTTGACAGCATTATGTCCTGTAGATTTTGAAAGATCTAAATTATTTTGTTGATCAATATTCTTTTTGAATTGACTAACAATTCTGTCAGGAATTTTGCCACAAAGGAGTGAGCCACGACCCATCCTTGCTTGCAAAGACTGAACCTTTGGTGCTGCTCCTTTTATACCCAATCATGTTACTAATTAACCTGCTTATTGTGGAATCTTCCAAAATGGTGTTACTTGAATATCCTGTCAACTTTTCAGTCTCATTTTGCTTCTGTCCCAACTTTTTTGAGTGTGTTGCAGGCATCAAATTCTAACTTCATTTATATTTACAAAATACAATTAAGTTGGCCAGTAAAACTATTGAAAGTCTTTTCTTCATACTTTTGTCAGTTAAATAAAGGCTCACATTAATTAACAAATCACAGATTTTTGTTTTTATTGCATTTCGGAAAACATTCCAACTTTTCTGGAAATGGTGTTAGTACATGAACTAACAAACAGCTGTGATTGATAGGTGTGAGAGAGTATGCCATCCCTCCCACCCAGAAAGCATGGCCAATTTTTGTTTCCTTGGCTCTTGGTCACAGATGGCTATAATATTTTTGGGATTTGAACTCACAAAGCATCGGCAAATGGGGTGAACTCTTTCTGTTGCTCCACTCAGGAGCTGCAGCTTCATTTCTTTTTTATCCTTCTTTTTTGACTTTTTAACCATTTCTTTTAAACTTTTAGTTGAACTGCAATTTTATTTGGTCATTTCATTACAAAACTCTTTGTTATGTACTATATTGTTTCTTTTAAATTGTTGTGGCCATACTCAATTTTGTGACTGCTTTCCTTTAATCACAAAATTGAATTAATTAGTGTCATGGGCATTGCATAGCATCAAACACTTACTCAAATATTTATAACTAGTGGTAATTTAAAGTAAGCAATTTATTTACTGCCATGTTTATGGGAAGGGCAGCATGGTGGTGTAGTGGTTAGCACTCCCCAGCAAGAAGGTTCTGGGTTTGAGCCGAGTGGCCAATGGGGGCCTTTCTGTGTGGAGTTTGCATGTTCTCTCCGTGTCTGCGTGGGTTTCCTCTGGGTGCTCTGGTTTCCCCCACAGTCCAAAGACATGCAGGTTAGGTTAATTGGTGGCTCTAAATTGACCGTAGGTATGAATGTGAGTGTGAATGGTTGTTTGTCAGCCGTGCGATGACCTGGTGACTTGTCCAGGGTGTACCCTGCCTCTCGCCCATAGTCAGCTGGGATAGGTTCCAGCTTGCTTGCGACCCTGCAGAGGCTAAGCAGCTACAGATAATGGATGGATGGATGTTTATGAGAAATATCCTGAGCTTAAGATCAAACAAACACTCAGTATGTATGACGTCAACATTATCTGCTTTTTTTTTTTTTTACCCAATCTGCTGTGGATTTTACCATACTGTATTAGGTACACAGGTCCTGGACTCTATCCTCAGCTTATTGTCAGAGTGCAGAGTTTTATATGTTCTCCCCATTTCATTGCTGTGCTCATTCTACTGTCCAAAAATCAAGCTGGTAGGTCATTTGGCAACTCTAAATTGCTCCTGGGTGTGAACGAGTGTGTGAATGTGTCTGGGTGTGATGCCCACAAGCTGGACTGGTGTACCATCCAGAGTGTACTCCTGTCTTGTGTACAGTGTACCCGGAAAGGACTCCAGATTCATCGGGACCCTGACCAGGACCAAGTGGTCACTGAATACGAATGAATGTATCAATCAACCCATTATTTATTCAATCAATGTCAGGGATTAATTTTTAAAAGTGAGCTTAGTTTTTCTGTAGTTGTCATAAGTAAATGCACATCTGGGGACATGAGCATGACACAGACACAATCCACTACTGCTCTTTGAACACACTTAGTGTTAGTAACACACTTGTGCATCAACAATCAGCAAGTAAAGACCCATAACTGCTAATCCAGTTTTCTAGACACTGATTAAGTCTTAGACTAAATATTAGGCTGTGATTACAATATTTGTCCACTGAAGCAGTCCTCTGTGTTACAGTATGGTGTGTTTCCACATGATGGCAAAAAATGAAATCCTGAGTAATTCACATGTTGAGTAATAAACATGGGTTGGACTGAAGTACCATCGGTCTTGTGCTGACTGCTCATTACCATGAAAATGAATAAGCCGCAATGGATAATATACCAGTAAAAGAAACAGAGTGATAAATCTTACTAAGAATGTAAAGAGTGCAAAGTGCTATAATACACATGTACTGGTATGTTTTTCTAAAGTTGTTGGAACTTGTTCCTCATAAGCCAAACCACGTCATGAGTTAACTGTGAAAATTGAACACACCCAGTATCGACGCAGAGCAATTTAAATTTATCTAGTTTAACACATTCATGACATACATGAAAATCTTGTACTACAACTTCACAGAGCCATAAAGCAAATCCTTATAAGCTGTATGTATAATCATTTAAATCTAGAATGTGATCTAGAATTGCTATAATAAATCGTTTCATGTGTTCACAAACCAGTTAGCCCTGCTGAAATTCAGCATAATATTTATTAATTCAGCATAATGTTCAAACATTTAGATGAATTCATCTAAAGTGATATTCCATGAGAAATAGCTTCACAGTTTGTATAATTCACTTGAAAGAAACTTCACACAAGGTGCTGAGCAAACAGGTCTAAGATTGGTCTGTTTGGAAATGATGGTCATTAAGAAGGTCACGGAAATGAAAATGTTTACACATCTCTAAATATGGGTGTTAGTACCATTTCATTTACACAACATGCCTACAACTTTAAAGGTGAAAATTGTTGTTTTATTGTGACACAAACAATAATTAAAATGAAAAAAAGAAAAAAAAAAACAGAAATCAGGAGTGTGCCCCCCCCCAAAAAAAAGTCAATACTTTGTAGAGCCACCTTTTATTGCAAGTACAGCTGCAAGTCTCTTGGGGTATGTCGCTATTAGCTTAGCACATCTAGCCACTGGGATTTTTGCCCATTCCTCAAAGCAAAACTATTCCAACTCCTTCAAGTCAGATGGGTTGCATTGGTGTACAGCAAGCTTCAAGTTATGCCACAGATTCTCAATTGGATTGATGTTTGGTGTTTGACATATTCCAAGACATTTAACTGTTTTCCTTTAAACTACTCCAGTGTAGCTTTAGCAGTATGTTTAGGGTCATTGTCCTGCTGGACCGTGAACCTTTGTCCCAGTCTCAAACTTCTGGCCGACTCAAACAGGTTTTCCTCCAGAATTGCCCTGTATTTAGTGTCATTCATCTTTCCTTCAGTCCTGACCAGCTTTCCTGTTCCTGCAGATGAAAAACATCCCCACAGCATGATACTGCCACCACCATGCTTCACTGTAGGAATGGTGTTCTCAGGGTGTTGGGTTTGCGCCCCACATGACATTTCCCATGATGGCCAAAAAGATCAATTTTAGTCTCATTTGACCAGAGAATCTTCTTCCATGTGTTTGGGGAGTCTGCCACATGCTGTTGGGCAAACTCCAAATGTGTTTTCTTAAGCAATGACTTTTTCTGGCCACTCTTCCATGAAGCCCCACTCTGTGGAGTGTACGGCTTAAAGTGGTCCTATGGACAGATACTCCCATCTCCACTGTGGATCTTTGCAGCTCCTTCAGTGTTATCTTTGGTCTCTTTGTTGCTTCTCTGATTAATGCCCTCCTTGCCCGGTCTGTGAGTTTTGGTGGGCGGCCTTCTCTTGTCAGGTTTGTAGTGGTGCCATATTCTTTCCATTTTGCTATAATGGATTTAATGGAGCTCCATGGGATATTTTTTTATAACCCAACCCTGATCTATACTTCTCCACAGCTTTGTCTCTGACCTGTTTGGAGGCTCCTTGGTTTTCATGCTGCTTGCTTAGTAGTGTTGCAGAGTCAGGGTCCTTCCAGAACAGGTTGATTTATACAAACATCATGTGACAGATCATGTGACACTTTGATTGTGCACAGGTGAATCTTAATCACCTAATGATGTGACTTATGAAGTGAATTGGTTGGACCAGCTCTTATTTGGGGGTTTCATATGAAAGGGGGTGAATACCTTTGCACACTCCAGATGCCTGTTTTTTCATCTTAATTATTGTTTGTGTCACAATAAAAAAAAAAGTTGCACCTTTAAAGTGGTAGGCATGTTGTGTAAATCAAATGGTGTTAACCCTCCAAAAATCCATTTTAATTCCAGCTTGTAATGCAACAAAACAGGACAAACACCAAGGGGGATTAATACTTTTGCAAGACACTGTAACTTACAGTAAGACAAGTGATGAGATTCTAGTTCCTCCTAATCTGAAACCAGCATGAGATGGTTGTATGCAGCAAAAACAAGAAGAAACTCTTTCACATTTACCAACATATTGTGAGTATGGTACAAAGGAGCAGGCGTATGCATGTGTGTGTGTGTGTGTGTGTGTGTGTGTGTGTGTGTGTGTGTGTGGTACATAGCTACACAGAGTTCCTCTGTACTCAAACCAAAAGGTATTCCTTGTTCTGCAAAGATGCTGCAACTCATTCCTCTTATGAGGATAATCATGTCATGGTAAACAATCTATGTTTATCACACCCAGCATTGAGCAATTTTAAGTTGTCTGACACTCAGATCACACCTGCAATATTACACTACAGTGTTCACTAGGAACAACATTACAGTCGGTCCAGGTTATATGTGGAAGACCTGACAATGTCTCTCAAACTGATCTTTAAAGTGTTGTTGCACTGCAGCTTTGTTCATTTGTACCTTTTGATTTTCTGTAGAGTAAATTTCGACTTTATGGGGTCCGCCCGATTTTTTGCTTTGATTTTTGTTTTGTTTGGTGTATGTATGTACGTATTCTTAGCATAATTGTACTAACTCATGTTGTTCTTTTTTTCAATTTTCTCTTTTCGTAATACTACCATTGTAAAAGTTATTCCAATAACCAATAAACATACCCTGTGTCCAAAATCACTCACTACTCACTATATAGTGAGTTCGCCATTTTGTAGTGCTGTCCAGATATCTCATCTCATCTCATCTCATCTCATTATCTCTAGCCGCTTTATCCTGTTCTACAGGGTCGCAGGCAAGCTGGAGCCTATCCCAGCTGACTACGGGCGAAAGGCGGGGTACACCCTGGACAAGTCGCCAGGTCATCACAGGGCTGATACATAGACACAGACAACCATTCACACTCACATTCACACCTACGGTCAATTTAGAGTCACCAGTTAACCTAACCTGCATGTCTTTGGACTGTGGGAGAAACCGGAGCACCCGGAGGAAACCCACGCGGACACGGGGAGAACATGCAAACTCCACACAGAAAGGCCCTCGCTGGCCACGGGGCTTGAACCCGGACCTTCTTGCTGTGAGACGACAGCGCTAACCACTACACCACCGTGCCGCCTGCTGTCCAGATGTATAGTGAGAATTATTACACCCTATATAGTGGACTCATAGTATCTCACAATGCACCGTGAAAAGTAGTGTACAACCGATGGTCACTAACCAAGCAATATGCATCGCGGTCGCGCTGAAAGAAAAAAAAAGTGTGTTGAGGTGAATGGACAGAGGAAGAAACACATTATAAACGGACATTCAAGTACAATTAAAAATAGTAAGAGAATAGAAAAAAAAGCTAAAATAGAATAAGATAGATAAAATACAAGAATAAAAGTTAGAGTGCAGAGGGAGGAATTAATCAAAAGTCTCAAATTTGATTTAATAAAAGGTAGCGGCAGAGAAGAAAGTATTCAGCCTTGATTTAAAAAAAACTGAAAAATGCAGCAGACACAAAGTCCTTTGTATTGATTAATGTGGGAAATACGCTCAGTATAATATGGATTTATCACAAAAATACATGCATGGATTTATTCTTTTGAAAACCCACCAGCCGACTGATCTGGCATGTTTTAATTGTATGACAGTAATTACATAAATAACGGTGCAGTGGAGTAGTGTCCGAAAGTGTTTATTTTATTTTATTTTCCCAATGAGCTCACTATATAGTCCTCTATATAGAATTCCCTCGATAGTGAGTAGGGAGTGGTTTTGGACAGCCATGGTCTCTCCTAGTCTCTCCAGGTCCTGCAGATCCATAAAGTCATAAGTAATTTTATTTTTCCACATTTATTCATTATTTATGCATCTATAATTGGAATCTATATGCAGGATAAGTAGTTTGACAAATTCACACCCTGTTCGTAGTCTTAGCCCAATGTGCAGTATGTTTGATATTCAGAGTTCAGTGTTTACCTCAAGCGCTGCACTTTGTATTCACATTCACTTGGAAATTCATCCCAACAGGAAAAACACTGACTATTGTATGAGATCCAGGCATATAGCTTTTACTGCTGTGTACATTCATACAACTAGAAGAAGACTCAAGTGTGAGTTTCTTTCAAGACAAAAAGAAAGCCACAACTCACCATAAGAGTTGGAGTTGAGTGCCAGTAGTAATATATGCTACAAAAACACTATGAACGATGAGTTGAAGATGATCATGCAACATTTATTGACACAGTAATGTCATAAAATATGCACAGCTTATGACTGAAACCTTACCACACCCACCAACCTTATCTTTACTGAACTGTGCTTCCACAAAACAGGAACAAAGAGAAGCAGGCCAGAGTCATTCCTATTTTCATGTTCCTGTGTGGCTTGATGGGAAGATATTCACATGTTAGCTTGGAAAATGACTCACTGTGAATGTCAGAAGAAATTTAGGAGATGAGAGAACTCCAAAGCTCCAAATGTGGCTTCTGATTTCACAAGTGCGTCAGTAGTTTCATACAGAGACTTGAACAGGAATTATGCTGAGTGATGCAAGGTTTGAGCTGAAATGCTATACTGTTCATAGAGATCTTTAGGCTGTGGGTTTATTATTTTAGTACTAATACTGTGCAGTACTACTTGCAAGCAGTTATAGGCCCTGAGGGTATAGTTGCATTCACACTTACCCCCCCACACACACACTTGTACTTCTATTTTGTACTATTTACTAAATGTCTAATCCCAACCCTTACCCTGGCCCTTACCTAAACCTAATTCTAACTTGAAGTCTTAACCCTCAAAAAGCCCTTTGAGGCTTCCAAAAACGTCCTAACTCTATCCATCCATTATCCGTAACTGCTTATGCTGTGCAGGGTCACGGGCAAGCTGGAGCCTATCCCAGCTGAATATGGGCAAGAGAATGGGGTACACCCTGGACAAGTCGCCAGGCTGACATATAGATAAGAACAACCATTCATACTCACGTTCACACCTACGGTCAATTTAGAGCCACCAATTAGCCTAACCTGCATGTCTTTGGACTGTGGGGGAAACCAGAGCACCCAGAGGAAACCCACGTAGACACGGGGAGAACATGCAAACTCCACACAGAAAAGCCCCCGTCAGCCACTGGGCTCGAACCCAGAACCTTCTTGCTCTGAGATGACAGTGCTAACCACTACACCAAAGTGCCACCCTGTCCTAACTCTGTTGGTTAAAAAAAAACATATTCAGGTTCTCAATATGTAGCAAGTGTACACACACACACGTTTAGCCACAGAGGGGCACATGTACCCAGAGCATGTAGAATGTCACATCTGATAACCTTTGAGCGTCAGTTCCTGTTCCCCTCAGGCTCTTTTTTTTCTCCACATCAGTGTCAAAATGGGGACAGGATGAGACCTTCCACACAATATGTCATTGTGGCAGCGGGGGCGTGGTCAAGCGCCGGTCTGTGACAGGAGGGCGGAGTCAGGGAAGGTAAGTGGCAGAATCACTACACCTGAGAGCAATTAACCTGTTTGTGTGTCTTCCCAGTGACCGCGCCCTATATCAGGAGGGAGAGCGAGAGCGGAAGGAGCTCAGCCCTGAACAAGACGCCAGTTGTGTGTGTCTGTTTGAGTGTGGGAAGTTGTTACACTGAAAAGTCTAGCAATAAACGCTATTGTGAACCTGATCTCTGTCCTGCCGTCCTCTGTGCTCCACCCACCAATACTGAACCGCTACAGTGGTGCCGAAACCCGGGACGTGGAGCACCAACCCAGCAGCCCCATGGAATCCTCCCCATTCGCCGACCTGGTCCACGCCCTCGCCACGGCTCAGCAAAGCCAGCACCAGGCACTCGTCACACTCCGAAAGGAACAAGAGTGGCGCTTCGAAGCCCTGGTCCTGGCCCAGCAGGAAAATCGCGAGGCGTTCCGACATCTCCTCACGTCGGTGGGGCCCACCAGCGCTCCGGCCGCGGGCCCGTCTCCCCTCACTGTCACCAAGATGGGCCCGCAGGACGACCCCGAGGCGTTCCTCACGTTATTTGAACAGGTCGCCGAAGCCTCGGGGTGGCCGATGGAGCAGCGCGCAGCGCGCCTTCTCCCCCTGCTAACGGGAGAGGCACAGCTGGCCGCACTACAGCTCCCTGCTGACCGCCGGCTGGCCTACGTGGACCTCCGCCGGGCCATCCTCCAGCGCGTGGGGCGCACACCGGAACAACAGAGCCAGCGCTTCCACACGCTGCGGTTGGAGGAAGTCGGCCGGCCATTCGCATTCGGCCAGCAGCTCCGGGACGCCTGCTGGCGGTGGTTGAGGGCCAACGATCACGACGCCGATGGAATCGTCGACCAGGTGGTACTGGAACAGTTCATCGCCCGCTTACCATCAGGAACCGCGGAGTGGGTCCAGTGCCACCGCCCGGCGTCGCTGGATCAGGCAGTCGAGCTGGCGGAGGATCATCTGGCTGCTGTCCTGGCAGCAGGACAGCAGATGGCATCATCTCTTCTCTCCTCTTCTCTCTCTCTCTCCCCCTCCTCCTGTGTCCCGTCCTCGCCCCATTCTCCCACCGCGGGGGCGGGGGCCGGCACCACCCCAGCCAGCCCGCCGCACCCGCGGTGCCCTCCTGTTTCTCCCTTCTGTGTCTGTCTCTCCCCCACCTCAGGTGAGTGAGCCCCAGATCACCGGTGCAGAGGGAAAGCCCGGGCCGGTTTGCTGGCGCTGCGGGGAGCCGGGCCACCTTCAACAGCAGTGCACAGCAATGGAAGTGGGCACGGTGGTTCGGATCCCCGACGCGCCAGAGGCCGCCCACGATCGGGCCGGAGCGTATCGCATACCAGTGAGTATCCAAGGGGCTACATATCAGGCGTTGGTGGATTCTGGTTGTAATCAGACCTCAATTCGCCAAAGCCTGGTTCAAAACGAGGCATTGGGGGGAGCACAAGGGGTGAAGGTGTTGTGTGTGCATGGGGATGTTCACAACTACCCTTTGGTGTCGGTCCACATTATTTTCAGAGGGGAAAAATTTATAGTGAAGGCGGCGGTTAATCCTCGCCTTACCCACTCTTTGATTTTGGGGACTGATTGGCCAGGATTTCGGGGTTTAATGATGCGCCTAGTAGAGAGTGGGTCCTGCCATTTGACAGGGGGAGGTCCCGGTGTCGCTTTGGCAGGATCAGCTGTCACAGAGCCGTCTACGTCATCTCCGCGTCAGAGTGAGGAGCCGCCGGCTCCTCCTCTCTCTCTTGGGGAATTCCTCGCGGATTTCCCATTAGAGCAGTCGCGAGATGAGACTCTGCGGCATGCGTTTGACCAAGTGAGAGTAATCGATGGTCAAACGCTCCAGCCGAATGCCACCCCGTCCTTCCCCTACTTCGCGATTATGAAGGATAGATTATACCGAGTGACGCAGGACACTCAAACTAAGGAGCGAATCACACAGCTTTTAATTCTGAAGAGCCCCCGGGAATTGGTATTCCAGGCGGCTCACTTTAATCCCATGGCTGGACACTTGGGGCAGGATAAAACACTAGCCCGAATAATGGCCCGATTCTATTGGCCGGGGATTCGCGGCGATGTCCGTAGGTGGTGTACGGCATGCCGCGAATGCCAGTTAGTAAACCCAGCGGCCATTCCAAAAGCGCCTTTGCGCCCTCTACCGTTAATCGAGACCCCATTTGAGAGAATTGGGATGGATCTCGTCGGGCCATTAGATCGGTTAGCACGAGGGTACCGCTTTATATTAGTTCTGGTGGACTATGCAACGCGATACCCGGAAGCAGTGCCTCTGCGCAATATCTCAGCACGCAGTATTGCAGAGGCACTCTTCCGCGTCATCTCCTGAGTTGGAATCCCGAAAGAGATTCTGACTGATCAAGGCACTACATTTATGTCACGAACACTGCGCGAACTGTATGGGTTATTGGGGATTAAGCCGATCCACACCAGCGTGTATCACCCACAAACGGATGGTTTAGTGGAACGGTTCAACCGCACCCTCAAAAATATTATTAAGAAATTCGTAAGTGAGGACGCACGTAATTGGGATAAGTGGCTCGAACCCTTGCTGTTCTCAGTGCGAGAGGTCCCCCAAGCCTCCACGGGGTTCTCCCCGTTCGAATTATTATATGGGCGTAAGCCGCGCGGCATCCTAGACGTGCTGCGGGAAAATTGGGAGGAGGGACCTTCACAAAGTAAGAACGAAATTCAGTACGTTATGGACCTGTGCACAAAACTCCACACGCTCACCCACCTAACTCAG
Organism: Neoarius graeffei; assembly: GCF_027579695.1. Lineage (NCBI taxonomy): Eukaryota > Metazoa > Chordata > Actinopteri > Siluriformes > Ariidae > Neoarius > Neoarius graeffei. Next base: position 18,108,293 of record NC_083593.1, read on the forward strand.
GAGAATTTGTGGCAGGCCCAGGAACGGCAAGCCCGCCTGTACAACAAGGGTACGCGCCTTAGAGAGTTCACACCGGGAGATAAGGTACTCGTACTGTTGCCCACGTCGAGCTCCAAATTGATCGCCAAGTGGCAAGGACCCTTTAAGGTCACACGGCGAGTCGGGGACGTCGACTATGAGGTGAGGCAAATGAACAGGGGTGGGGCGCTACAGATTTACCACCTCAATCTGCTTAAACTCTGGAATGAGGAGGTCCCCGTGGCATTGGTGTCGGTGGTTCCGGAGAAGGCGGAGCTGGGGCCGGAGGTTCAAAAAGGGACATTGGCATCACGTACCTCTCTGGTCCCCTGTGGAGACCACCTCTCCCCGACCCAACTCACGGAGGTCGCCCAGTTGCAGACCGAGTTTTCGGATGTGTTCTCGCCCCTGCCCAGTCGCACTAACCTCATAGAGCACCACATAGAGACGCCCCCGGGGGTGGTAGTGCGTAGCCGCCCTTACAGGCTACCCGAACACAAAAAAAAGGTGGTTCGGGAAGAACTTCAGACCATGCTCGAAATGGGCATCGTCGAGGAGTCCCACAGTGACTGGAGCAGCCCGGTGGTCTTGGTACCCAAGGCCGACGGGTTGGTCCGGTTCTGTGTGGACTATAGAAAAGTCAACGCGGTGTCTAAATTCGATGCATACCCAATGCCTCGTATTGATGAGTTGCTCGATCGACTCGGCACTGCTCGCTTTTATTCGACGCTGGATTTGACGAAGGGATATTGGCAGATCCCCTTGACTCCACTATCCCGAGAAAAAACGCCCTTTTCCACACCGTTTGGTTTACACCAATTCGTCACCCTTCCGTTTGGGCTGTTTGGGGCGCCCGCTACGTTTCAGCGGCTGATGGACAGAGTCCTCCGCCCTCACGCCACTTACGCGGCCGCGTATTTAGATGACATCATCATCTATAGTAATGACTGGCAGCAGCACCTCGAACATCTGAGGGCCGTCCTTAGGTCGCTGAGGCGAGCGGGGCTCACAGCCAACCCAAAGAAGTGTGCGATTGGGCGGGTGGAAGTACGGTATCTGGGCTTCCACTTGGGCAACGGGCAGGTGCGTCCCCAAATTAATAAGACGGCAGCAATTGCGGCCTGCCCGAGGCCCAAGACCAAAAAGGGGGTGAGACAGTTCCTGGGGCTGGCTGGCTATTATCGTAGGTTTATACCTAATTATTCGGATGTCACCAGCCTGCTGACTGATCTCACTAAAAAGGGGGCACCAGATCCGGTCCAGTGGATGGAGCAGTGCCAGCGGGCTTTCTCAGAGGTAAAGGCTGCACTGTGTGGGGGGCCACTTCTACACTCCCCTGACTTTTCTCTCCCCTTTATGCTGCAGACCGATGCATCGGACAGAGGGCTGGGGGCAGTTTTGTCCCAGGAGGTGGAGGGGGAGGACTGCCCTGTCCTGTATATCAGCAGGAAGCTGTCGGTACATGAGGGGCGCTACAGCACCATAGAGAAAGAGTGTTTGGCCATCAAGTGGGCGGTTCTCGCCCTCCGGTACTACCTGCTGGGGCGCCCTTTCACCCTCTGTTCGGACCATGCGCCCCTCCAGTGGCTCCACCGCATGAAAGATGCCAACGCGTGGATCACCCGTTGGTATCTGGTGCTCCAACCCTTTAATTTCAAGGTGGTCCACAGGCCGGGGGCGCAGATGGTCGTGGCGGACTTCCTCTCCCGTCAAGGGGGGGGGGGGGGGGGAGTCGGCTGCAGGCCGGACAGCTGCCCGGCCTGAGTCGGGCGGTGGGGGTATGTGGCAGCGGGGGCGTGGTCAAGTGCCGGTCTGTGACAGGAGGGCGGAGTCAGGGAAGGTAAGTGGCAGAATCTCTACACCTGAGAGCAATTAACCTGTTTGTGTGTCTTCCCAGTGACCGCGCCCTATATCAGGAGGGAGAGCGAGAGCGGAAGGAGCTCAGCCCTGAACAAGACGCCAGTTGTGTGTGTCTGTTTGAGTGTGGGAAGTTGTTACACTGAAAAGTCTAGCAATAAACGCTATTGTGAACCTGATCTCTGTCCTGCCGTCCTCTGTGCTCCACCCACCAATACTGAACCGCTACAGTTGCATTAATAACCAGGCAACAGAATTAATTATGAATCATAAATCAGTATGCGGGAGCAATCTAACATGACCTATTTCCCAAATCTTTAATTCAGGTAAGTTGATCTGTCAAATCTTAAATATATGCAACTTAGAATATAATTCTAAGACTACACTACACTACACTATATAATGCATGTGGACACCTGACCATCACACCTGTATGAGCTTGTTGGACATCCCATTCCATGTCCATTCCATGTTCCATGGACATCCCCTCTTCTGGGAAGGTGTTCTACAAGATTTTGGAATGTGTTTGTGGGAATTCGTTCCCATTCAGTCAAAAGAGCATTTTTAAAGACAGGCACTGATGTTGGATGAGAAGGCCTGGCTTACAATCAGCATCCCAAGTCATCCCAAAGGTGTTCAGTGGGGTTGAATTCAGGCCTCGGTGCAGGCCACTGGAGGTCTTCCATATTGAACTTGTCAAAACATATGTTGGAATAAGAAGGAGCCTTATTTCACAAAGTTGTAAGCATAAAATTGTTTAAAATGTCTTTGTATGCTGTAGCATTAACATTACCCTTCACTGAAACTAAGGGGCCAATCCCAAACCTTGACAACTCCAGACCATTTTTCCTCCTCAACTAAATTTTATTGTTGGCACTATGGACCTAAAACATCATCAGATTTTCACACAAGTCCTAAAAGTAGATAAAGAGAACCCTGTTAAACAAATGAGACAAAAATATTATACTTGGTCATTTATTTATTGAGGAAAATGATCCAATATTACATATCTGTGAGTGGCAAAAGTATGTAAACCTCTAGGATTAGCAGTTAATTTGAAGGTGAAATTAGAGTCAGGTGTTTTCAATCAACGGGATGACAATCAGGTGTGAGTGGGCACCCTGTTTTATTTAAAGAACAGGAATCTATCAAAGTCTCATCTTCACAACACATGTTTGTGGAAGTGTATCATGGACCGAACAAAGGAGATTTCTGAGGACCTCAGAGAAAGTGTTGTTGATGCTCATCAGGCTGGAAAAGGTTACAAAACCATCTCTAAAGAGTTTGGACTCCACCAAGCCACAGTCAGAGAGATTGTGTACAAATGGAAGAAATTCAAGAACATTAATGGTAACCTTTTCCAGCCTGAGGAGCATCAACAATGCTTTCTCTGAGGTCCTCAGAAATCTCCTTTGTTCGTTCGTTGTTATCATTTTAACAATTGTTACCTTCGCCAGAAGTGGTCGACCAACAAAGATCACTCCAAGAGCAAGGCGTGTAATAGTCAGTGAGGTCACAAAGGACCCCAGGGTAACTTTTAAGCAACTGAAGGCCTCTCTCACATTGGCTAATGTTAATGTTCATGAGTCCACCATCAGGAGAGCACTGAACAACAATGGTGTGCATGCCAGGGTTGCAAGGAGAAAGCCACTGCTCTCCAAAAAGAACATTGCTGCTCGTTTGCAGTTTACTAAAAATCACACGGACAAGCCAGAAGGCTATTGGAAAAATGTTTTGTGGACAGATGAGACCAAAATAGAACTTTTTGGCTTAAATGAGAAGTGTTATGTTTGGAGAAAGGAAAACACTGCATTCCAGCATAAGAACCTTATCCCATCTGTGAAACATGGTGGTGGTAGTATCATGGTTTGGGCCTGTTTTGCTGCATCTGGGGCAGGACAGCTTGCCATCATTGATGGAACAATGAATTCTGAATTATACCAGCGAATTCTAAAGGAAAATGTCAGGACATCTGTCCATGAACTGAATCTCAAGAGAAGGTGGGTCATGCAGCAAGACAACGACCCTAAGCACACAAGTCGTTCTACCAAAGAATGGTTAAAGAAGAATAAAGTTAATGCTTTGGAATGGCCAAGTCAAAGTCCTGACCTTAATCCAATCGAAATGTTGTGGAAGGACCTGAAGCGAGCAGTTCATGTGAGGAAACCCACCAACATCCCAAAGCTGAAGCTGTTCTGTATGGAGGAATGGGCTAAAATTCCTCCAAGCTGGTGTGCAGGACTGATCAACAGTTATTGGAAATGTTTAGTTGCTGCACAAGGGGGTCACACCAGATACTGAAAGCAAAAGTTCACATACTTTTGCCACTCACTGATATATAATATTGGATCATTTTCCTCAATAAATAAATGACCAAGTATAATATTTTTGTCTCATTTGTTGAACTGGGTTCTCTTTATCTACTTTTAGGACTTGTGTGAAAATCTGATGATGTTTTAGGTCATATTTATGCAGAAATATAGAAAATTCTAAAGGGTTCACAAACTTTCAAGCACCACTGTATTATTGGAGAAAGTTTACTTTTAAAATGTTCCATGAATGGCTACTTTAATTAATTAATTATTTGCCTTGATGCGCTATACTCTATTTCATTAGGAAAACACATAAACTGCTAAGACACGCAAAGAACTGTTCATCTTTTGCCCATTAACACACAATGGCTCAAGTCCAGACAATTTTAGTCATGTCCTTAGTAACTAGCACACCTTTTTAAAATTATCTCATCTCATCTCATTATCTCTAGCCGCTTTATCCTTCTACAGGGTCGCAGGCAAGCTGGAGCCTATCCCAGCTGACTACAGGCGAAAGGCGGGGTACACCCTGGACAAGTCGCCAGGTCATCACAGGGCTCTTTTTAAAATTATTTAAAATTTTTTTTTTAAATATACAATTTGGCAAAATAACCATAAGTGGGTTTTTTTTCTTTTTTTAATGAATGAATGAATGAATGAAGTCAGGGCATTTGCTAGTAGTGGACTCTGAACCCTACTATATCTACTAGTATATCTCTATTATTATAATTCTATTTGTTGCCCAGGTGCGCCATTGGGGGGGGGGGGGGGGGGGGGGGGGGGTTAGGACAATTCTCAGGGCCCAGCATTGACAGAGGGCCCTCAGAGGACAATATTAACTTTATTACCATGTGTAAGTTAAATTCTTTTTTTTTTTAAATAATAATTTTGTCTTTTAAAACGAGCAAATACAACAACCTTCTGGTTTGGTTTTCCATCTTCTGCAAAATTATTAGAATAGATAGTCTTTATATTTCAACCCTCTCCCTATTCATTACATGGTACAGTCTTGTGTAGGCAGAACCAGAGCATGACACCACGTTAGGTTTGTTGCTTTCCAATCCAGCACTAATGTTAGCTGTGCATGCTAGAAGCAGAATTAATGGTGAACCATCAGTAGATTGACACCATCATGAAGAAGTTGGGTTATCAGAAACGTCAGGAGGTGGGGGGGTTGGTGTTATAGTATTCTTTCATAGGGCCCAAAATTTCTAGTGGCTCCCCTGTTGTTGCCTGATTGTGGTGTTAATGCCTCAAGTGTAAAGTAGGAACAAAATTAGCATGCACATGATGCTGCTTTTCCAGATCATCCAGTCAACAGAATAAGAAGAAAGGAAACGATGCGTTACATGGGTTAAGGCATGTTGTTTGCAATTAAAACTCACATGGCATTACTATGTTCCTGTAAAATCTGTTTTCTGTTCTGATGATGATGATTCAGAAGACATGTTTATTGAGGGTGAGGACAGGGTGTAGGACAGATTCTGAAAGCTGGTATTTCAGCGTTATTAATTTAAGATTGCATGATTGTGTTTCTCCTTTGTCTGTGGCAAACAACAGTGCCCAGAGATATAGAGCATGCAAACAGGGCTGACAGACCAACGCTGTAGTTGGCTGACCCTGGCTTCTCTCTCTCTCTCACTCTCTCTCTCTCTCTCTCCATCCTTTTCCTTTCACCTGTTTCTTTCAGCTGCCTTATGCCTCCCCCCATAATTTGTTACTAATTTCCAGGTCAAAGCAGTGACATGCAACATTTCAGCCTTCTTCTTTTCCTCCATACATCCTCTATACATCCAGTTGATCTTAAACTCACACTCAGTGAAATAATTACTCTGGAGCAGCACATTACAAAAGGACTGAAAATCATAGGTTTGGGATGCAGATAGAAAGCCCCTCCATCCATTATCTGTAATCACTTATCCTGTGAAGGGCCACAGGTAAGCTGGAGCCTATCCCAGCTGACTACGGGCTAGAGGCGGGGTACACCCTGGACAAGTCACCAGATCATCGCAGGGTTGACACATAGAGACAAACAACCATTCACACTCACGTTCACACCTACGGTCAATTTAGAGCCACCAGTTAGCCTAACCTGCATGTCTTTGGACTGTGGGGGAAACCAGAGCACCCAGAGGAAACCCACGTAGACACGGGGAGAACATGCAAACTCCACACAGAAAGGCTCCCGTCAGCCACTGGACTCAAACCCAGAAACTTCTTGCTGTGAGGTGACAGTGCTAACCACTACACCACCGTGCTGCCCAGATAGAAAGCCACTGTATTCAATTCCATGTTATACTGTATATCTAATATACTGTACCTCTCCTTCTCATGCACGGATATACACACTCAGAAAGCGAGCATCTTATTTTGTTGAGTTAAATATGAAAGTGAGAGGTGAGTTACAGGGGATTAAGGCATCAGGAGGTACATTTTCCTCAACCAGACTAAAGTCTTGTCAGAGAGAGAGAGCGATCCAGAGAGCGATCCAGAGAGATCCTGTGTTCTTAGAACACACATACACGTACACAAATACACATGCACATACACGCCCCAAACCACACCAAACAACCTCGATGCTTTAAACTGAGTTTGGTTCAGGACTAATGTTCCATGGACCATGTAATATTTAAAAGAAGCAACAGAAATGTGGTTTGAATATACCAACCAGTCATCTTACAAAACTCCCCTAAAGCCCTACTAAATGCTACTTATACAGCCTCTAATCCACATAGCCAACACATTCAAATGCAAAGTTCTCAAATTCACATTTTCTCTCATTAAAATTAAGAAAAAAATTTTTTAATGCAATTTTACACACACACACACACACACACACACACACACACACACACACACACACACACACACACACAGTTGTCTCACTATCCATGTGAGGACCTTCCTTTGACATAATTATTAATGCAGTTAATTAATGGTGTGCCGGCAATGAAACCTTAACCTCAGGAATGAAAAGGAAACTGTTCGCCTCTTTTATTTATTTAACAAACCACAACAGCAACAACAATTTTCTTGTGGGGACCATCCAAATGTTCCCACAAGTTCGAAATTGTCAGATTTTACTTTCCTTGTGAGGACATTTGGTCCTTAGTAGTATATAAAAATATGCACACACACACACACACGCACATAGAATGAGGTAAAAAGTCTGACACCATGAGGGAAAATGCTTCTATTTTGCAGTTATTTTTATTTAATTTAGAACATTTAATCATTTGATCATTGTGGCAGCGGGGGCGTGGTCAAGCGCCGGTCTGTGACAGGAGGGTGGAGCCAGGGAAGGTGAGTGGCAGAATCGCTACACCTGACGGTAATTAACCTGTGTTTTGTGTGTGTTTTCCCAGTAAACCGCTCCCTATTTAAGGAGGCTGAGAGAGAGCAGAGGGAGCGCGACCCGGGATTGGAGGCTGAGTGTGTGTCTGTGTGCGTGTGTGCTTACGATCGTATAACTGAAAAGTTGATTAATAAATACGCTGTCTCTACCTCCAAACGTTGTCCTGCCGTCCTCTGTGCTCCACCCACACATTATCTGCGCTACAGTGGTGCCGAAACCCGGGAAAGGTGGAGCACCAGTTCTGCAGCCCCATGGAATCCTCCCCGTTCGCGGACTTGGTCCACGCCCTCGCCACGGCTCAGCAGAGCCAGCACCAGGCACTCGTCACGCTCCGAAAGGAGCAGGAGCGCCGCTTCGAAGCCCTGGTGCTGGCCCAGCAGGAAGACCGAGAGGCGTTCCGGCGGCTCCTCGAGTCGGCGGGATCCACCAGCGCCCCAGCCGCGGGCCCGTCTCCCCTCACTTTGACCAAGATGGGCCCGCAGGACGACCCTGAGGTTTTCATCACCTTGTTCGAGCAGGTCGCTGAAGCCACAGGGTGGCTGATGGAGCAGCGCGCGGCGCGCCTCCTCCCCCTCCTGATGGGAGAGGCGCAGCTGGCCACATTACAGCTCCCCGCCGACTGCCGGCTGGCCTACGCTGACCTTCGCCGGGCCGTCCTCCAGCGCGTGGGGCGCACGCTGGAGCAGCAGAGCCAGCGCTTCCGCGCGCTGCGGATGGAGGAAGTCGGCAGCCTGTTCGCGTTCAGCCAGCAGCTCCGGGACGCCTGCTGGCGGTGGCTGAGGGCCGAAGATCGCGACGCCGAGGGAATCATCGACCAGGTGGCGCTGGAACAGTTCATCGCCCGCTTACCAGCCGGAACTGTGGAGTGGGTCCAGTGCCACCGCCCGGCGTCGCTGGATCAGGCCTTAGGACTGGCGGAGGATCATCTGGCGGCTGTTCCGGCGGCAGGACAACGGATGACATCGTCTTCTCTCTCCTCTTCTCCCTCTCTGTCCTCCCCCCCCTCCTCCCGTGTCCCGTCCTCGCCCCATTCCCCCACCACGGAGGCGGGGGCCGGCTCCACCCCAGCCGGCCCGCCGCACCCATGGTGCCCTCCCGTTTCTCCCTTCTGTGTCAGTCTCTCCCCCCCCTCAGGTGAGTGAGCCCCAGAACACAGCTGCAGAGGGAAGGCCCGGGCCAGTTTGCTGGCGCTGCGGGGAACCGGGCCACCTGCAGCAACAATGTGCGGCGATGGAGGTGGGGGCGGTGGTGCGGATCCCCGATGCACCAGAGGCTGCCCTCGATCGGGCCGGAGCGTATCGCATACCGGTAAGTGTACAAGGGGCTTATCAGGCGTTGGTGGATTCAGGCTGCAATCAGACCTCGATCCGCCAAAGCCTGGTGCAAGACGAGGCATTGGGGGGAGCACAAGGAGTGAAGGTGTTGTGTGTGCACCGGGATATTCACAGCTACCCATTGGTGTCGGTCCACATATATTTTAGAGGGGAAAAATCGATAGTGAAGGCAGCGGTTAATCCTCGCCTTACCCACTCTTTGATCTTGGGGACTGATTGGCCGGGATTTCGGGGTTTAATGGCACGCCTAGTAAAGAGTGGGTCCTGCCGGTTGACGGGGGAAGGTCCCGGTGTCGCTTTGGCTGGAGCTGCGGTCGCAGAGCAGTCTATGTCATCTCCGCGACAGAGTGAGGAGCCGCCAGCCCCTCCCCTTTCTATTGGGGAATCCCTCGCGGATTTCCCACTTGAACAATCGCGAGACGAGACTCTGCGACACGCGTTTGACCAAGTGAGAGTAATCGATGGTCAAACGCTCCAGCCGAACGCCACCCTGTCCTTCCCCTGTTTTTCCATTTTGAAGGATAGGTTATACCGAGTGACGCAGGACACTCAGACGAAAGAGCGAGTCACCCAGTTGTTAATTCCAAAGAGCCACCGGGAATTGGTATTCCAGGTGGCTCACTTTAATCCCATGGCTGGACACCTCGGGCAGGATAAGACACTCGCCCGGATAATGGCCCGATTCTATTGGCCGGGGATTCGCGGCGACGTCCGTAAGTGGTGTGCGGCGTGCCGCGAATGCCAGTTAGTAAATCCAGCGGCCATTCCAAAAGCGCCCTTGTGCCCCCTACCATTAATCGAGACCCCATTCGAAAGAATTGGGATGGATCTCGTCGGGCCATTAGATCGGTCAACACAAGGGTACCGCTTTATATTGGTTCTGGTGGACTATGCAACGCGATACCCGGAAGCAGTGCCTCTTCGCAATATCTCAGCACGCAGTATTGCAGAGGCCCTCTTCCACGTCATCTCCCGGGTTGGAATCCCGAAAGAGATTCTGACTGACCAAGGCACCTCGTTTATGTCACGAACACTGAGCGAACTGTATGGGCTACTGGGTATTAAGCCGATCCGCACCAGCGTTTATCACCCACAGACGGACGGTTTAGTTGAACGGTTCAATCGCACCCTCAAGAATATTATTAAAAAATTCGTAAGTGAGGACGCATGTAACTGGGATAAGTGGCTCGAACCCTTGTTGTTTGCAGTGCGAGAGGTCCCCCAAGCCTCCACGGGGTTCTCCCCGTTTGAATTATTATATGGGGGTAAGCCGTGCGGCATCTTAGATGTCTCATCTCATCTCATTATCTCTAGCCGCTTTATCCTTCTACAGGGTCGCAGGCAAGCTGGAGCCTATCCCAGCTGACTACGGGCGAAAGGCGGGGTACACCCTGGACAAGTCGCCAGGTCATCACAGGGCTGACACATAGACACAGACAACCATTCACACTCACATTCACACCTACGGTCAATTTAGAGTCACCAGTTAACCTAACCTGCATGTCTTTGGACTGTGGGGGAAACCGGAGCACCTGGAGGAAACCCACGCGGACACGGGGAGAACATGCAAACTCCACACAGAAAGGCCCTCGCCGGCCCCAGGGCTCGAACCCAGGACCTTCTTGCTGTGAGGCGACAGCGCTAATCACTACACCACCGTGCCGCCCATCTTAGATGTACTGCGGGAAAATTGGGAGGAGGGACCTTCACAGAGCAAAAACGAAATTCAGTACGTTATGGATCTGCGCGCAAAACTCCACATGCTCACCCACCTAACTCAGGAGAATTTGCGGCAGGCCCAGGAATGGCAAGCCCGCCTGTACAACAAGGGTACGCGCCTTAGAGAGTTCACTCTGGGAGATAAGGTACTCGTCCTGTTGCCCACGTCGAGCTCCAAATTAATCGCCAAGTGGCAAGGACCCTTTGAGGTCACACGGCGAGTCGGGGATGTCGACTATGAGGTTAGGCGAACGGACAGGGAGGGGGCACTACAGATCTACCACCTCAATCTGCTGAAACTCTGGAATGAGGAGGTCCCCGTGGCGTTGGTGTCGGTAGTTCCGGAGAAGGCGGAGCTGGGGCCGGAGGTCCATAAAGGGTCATTGGCATCACGTACCTCTCCAGTCCCCTGTGGAGACCACCTCTCCCCGACCCAACTCACGGAGGTCGCCCAGTTGCAGGCCGAGTTTTCGGATGTGTTCTCGCCCCTGCCCGGTCGCACTAACCTCATAGAACACCACATAGAGACGCCCCCGGGGGTGGTAGTGCGTAGCCGTCCTTATAGATTACCCGAACACAAAAAAAAGGTGGTTCGGGAAGAACTTCAGGCCATGCCCGAAATGGGCATCGTCGAGGAGTCCCACAGTGACTGGAGCAGCCCGGTGGTCTTGGTTCCCAAGGCCGACGGGTCGGTCCGGTTCTGTGTGAACTATAGAAAAGTCAACGTGGTGTCTAAATTCGATGCGTACCCAATGCCTCATATTGATGAGCTGCTCGATCGACTAGGCACGGCTCGCTTTTACTCGACACTGGATTTGACGAAGGGATATTGGCAGATCCCCTTGACTCCATTATCCCGAGAGAAAACGGCCTTTTCCACACCGTTCGGCTTACACCAGTTCGTCACACTTCCGTTTGGGCTGTTTGGGGCACCTGCTACGTTTCAGCAGCTGATGGACCAGGTCCTCCGGCCGCACGCCACCTATGCGGCCGCGTACCTAGACGACATCATCATTTATAGTAATGACTGGCAGCGGCACCTGCAACACCTGAGGGCCGTCCTTAGGTCGCTGAGGCGGGCGGGACTCACTGCCAACCTGAAGAAGTGTGCGATTGGGCGGGTGGAAGTACGGTATCTGGGCTTCCACTTGGGCAACGGGCAGGTGCGTCCCCAAATTAATAAGACAGCAGTGATTGCGGCCTGCCCGAGGCCCAAGACCAAAAAGGGGGTGAGACAGTTCCTGGGGCTGGCTGGCTACTATCGTAGGTTTATACCTAATTATTCGGACGTCACCAGCCCGCTGACTGACCTCACTAAAAAGGGGGCGCCAGATCCGGTCCAGTGGACGGAGCAGTGCCAGCGGGCTTTCTCTGAGGTAAAGGCTGCACTGTGTGGGGGGCCACTCTTACACTCCCCTGACTTCTCTCTCCCTTTTTTGTTACAGACGGATGCGTCGGACAGAGGGCTGGGGGCCGTTTTGTCCCAGCAGGTGGAGGGGGAGGACCGCCCAGTCCTATACATCAGCCGCAAGCTGTCAGTGCGTGAGGGGCGCTACAGCACTATTGAGAAAGAGTGCCTGGCGATCAAGTGGGTGGTCCTCGCCCTCCGTTACTACCTGCTGGGGCGCCCTTTCACCCTCTGTTCGGACCACGCGCCCCTCCAGTGGCTCCACCGCATGAAGGATGCCAACGCGCGGATCACCCGTTGGTATCTGGCACTCCAACCCTTCAACTTCAAGGTGGTCCACAGGCCGGGGGCGCAGATGGTCGTGGCGGACTTCCTCTCCCGTCAAGGGGGGAGGGGAGTCGGCTGCGGGCCGGACGGGCGCCCGGCCTGAGTCGGGCGGTGGGGGTATGTGGCAGCGGGGGCATGTGGCAGCGGGGGTGTGGTCAAGCGCCGGTCTGTGACAGGAGGGTGGAGCCAGGGAAGGTGAGTGGCAGAATCACTACACCTGACGGTAATTAACCTGTGTTTTGTGTGTGTTTTCCCAGTAAACCGCTCCCTATTTAAGGAGGCTGAGAGAGAGCAGAGGGAGCGCGACCCGGGATTGGAGGCTGAGTGTGTATCTGTGTGCGTGTGTGCTTACGATCGTATAACTGAAAAGTTGATTAATAAATATGCTGTCTCTACCTCCAAACGTTGTCCTGCCGTCCTCTGTGCTCCACCCACACATTATCCGCGCTACAATCATTTAATAAAATTATTTTATCAGCAGTAACCTGAGTTACACACGTTTCAGAATTTCTTAGTATTTGGTATCTTATCTTTGTATTTATTTTCCTTTTTGCTGTAATAAAGCTACATTTGAGCTGGCATGGACTCCACTAGTTTGTAAAATCTAATCATTCATGTTATAACTAGGCGGCATGGTGGTGTAGTGGTTAGCACTGTCACCTCACAGCAGAAGGTCCGGGTTCGAGCCCCGTGGCCGACAAGGGCCTTTCTGTGCGGAGTTTGCATGTTCTCCCCTTGTCCACGTGGGTTTCCTCCGGGTGCTCCGGTTTCCCCCACAGTCCAAAGACATGCAGGTTAGGCTAACTGGTGGCTCTAAATTGACCGTAGGTGTGAATGTGAGTGTGAATGGTTGTTTGTCTCTGTGTCAGCCCTGTGATGATCTGGTGACTTGTCCAGGGTGTACCCCGCCTCTCGCCCATAGTCAGCTGGGATAGGCTCCAGCTTGCTTGTGACCCTGTACAGGATAAGCGGTTATGGATGGATGGGTGTTATAACAAATCAATTGGGGTGTCATCTGAACACACGCTTTAATGGAATAATGGATAAGACTCAAGGAAAACATGACCTTTTTCACAAAGCAGATAACATGGTGAATATCACAAATTTGCTTACATTTAAATAGGGACAAGGGGCGGCAAGGTGGTGTAGTGGTTAGCACTGTCACCTCACAGCAAGAAGGTCCTGGGTTTGAGCCTAGCGGCCGGCAAGGGTCTTTCTGTGCGGAGTTTGCATGTTCTCCCCGTGTCCGCGTGGGTTTCCTCCGGGTGCTCCGGTTTCCCCCACAGTCCAAAGACATGCAGGTTAGGCTAACTGGTGACTCTAAATTGACCGTAGGTGTGAGTGTGAATGGTTGTCTGTGTCTATGTGTCAGCCCTGTGATGATCTGGCGACTTGTCCAGGGTGTACCCCGCCTTTCACCCATAGTCAGCTGGGATAGGCTCCAGCTTGCCTGTGACCCTGTAGAACAGGATAAGCAGCTACACATAATGGATGGATGGATAAATAGAGACATCAGAATATTGATTATTAAATATTCAAGATACTGAACATTTACTTTCTTTATTTTAAAACTTTAAGAATTCTGAACCCTTCTGTTTATTTCCATTTCAAATTGTATTTATAGCATGGATTCCACTAAGTGTTGGAAGCAGTCCATTTCAGATTTTGGGCCAAATTGACATAATTGCATCATTATTTCAGCTGCACATTCATGCTGTGAATCTCCAATTCAACCATGTCCCAGAGGTGCTCTACTGGCTTCAGAGCTGTTGACTGGGGAAGCAAATGAATTATACTGAACTCACTGTCATCTCGTATGGAACCAGTTTGAGATGGCATGTGCTTTATGACATGGTACATTATCATGCTGGAAACAGCCATTATAACATCGCTGTCAGGCAGAAATCTTGTATCTCTATATTTCGTCATTTTTTTTTCAATAAATGAATGCTGTTGGTCACTCGTTACATCTGGTTGTTGGTTTTACAAATATTTAACCTGTGAAAAATATTAAAAATAGCTTGTGACTAAATCTAGGTAGTAACTCCATTGAATCCTCAAACCGTCAGCAAAATTGGAGAGGAGTAGGTCGGAGTTGGAGTTTAGTCTCACATTTGCCATCTAGTCATAGCCATTACTGTCTTCAGTAGCCTGTTCATAGCACTTAATCTTTTGTAATAAGAGATTTTGGCCAAATGTATTTAGGAACGTACATGGAACTGAACATACATCCAGCCACAATGAATTTTGTAAGCTGGAAGTTCATGATAATGTGTTACGTGTTACAATGTGTTACATGATAATGTGATGCACTTAATGCATCTCAACATTCGCTGGTCAAAATCCTTGTAACTCCATGTAACTAGCTTGATTTTGGTAAAACAATAATATTATGACATATGCATGTATCTGACCATATATAAAAATTCAACACCAACATCGACAACATAGTGTTCAATTATTTTAAAAACACCAGGCTTTTTTCAGTTTCCTGAAAAATAACAGTTTTGGACATACAAGAATTTCTGCCTGACAGTGATAAGATGGATAAATTGAGAATGTACAGTACCAGTCAAAAGTTTGGATGCACCTACTCATTCATAGGGTTTTATCTGTAGCCACATATCCTGTACAGGGTCGCAGGCAAGCTGGAGCCTATCCCAGCTGACTACGGACGAAAGGCGGGATACACCCTGGACAAGTCGCCAGGTCATCACAGGGCTGACACATAGACACAGACAACCATTCACACTCACATTCACACCTACGGTCAATTTAGAGTCACCAATTAACCTAACCTGCATGTCTTTGGACTGTGGGGGAAACCGAAGCACCCAGAGGAAACCCATGCAGACACAGGGAGAACATGCAGACTCCACACAGAAAGGCCCTCGCCGGCCGCTGGGCTCGAACCCGGACCTTCTTGCTGTGAGGCAACAGTGCTAACCACTACATCACTGTGCCACCCATAGGTTTTTCTGTATTTTAACTATTTACTACACTCACCAGCTGCTTTAATAGGAACTTATTCTTGATTCTAAGATTCCTTTTCTTGGCTGGCTGAAGTGGAACCCAATGTGGTCTTCTGCTGTTGCATGCTGAGATGCTTTTCTGCTCACCATGGTTGTAAAGAGTTGTTATGAGTTACTATGTCCTTCCTGGCAGCTTGAACCAATCTGCCCATTTTCCTCTGACCTCTCTTATCAACAAGGCGCTTGTTTCCACCCACAGAACTGTCACTCACTCAATGTTTTTTGTTTTCTTGCACCATTCTGTGTAAACTCTAGAGACTGTTGTGTGTGAAAACCCCAGGAGATCAGCAGTTTGTGAAATACTCAAAGCAGTCCATCTCGCACCAACACCTACGGTATGCCACAGTGAGAGTCACACAAATTACAATTTTTCCCATTCTGATGTTTGAAGTGAACATTAACTGAAGCGCTTGATTTGTATCTGCATGATTTTATGCATTGTGCTGCTGTCAAGGGAATGGCTGATTTGAGAACTGCATGAAACAGCGGGTGGATGGGTGTTCCTAATAAAGTGGCCAGTGAGTGTATATTGTAGAACAATACTGAAGACATCAAAACTATGAAATAACATTGAACATATATGGAATTATTTGGTAAAAAAAAAAAAGTGTTAAAAAATAATATGTTTCTTATTTTAGTTTCTTCAAAGTAGCCACTGTTTACCTTGATGACGCTTTGTACACTATTGGCATTATAACCAGTTTCATGAAATAGTCACCTGGAATGCTTTTCAATTAATAGGTATGCCTCGTCAGAAGTTAATTAGTGGAATTTCTTGCCTTCTTAATGTGTTTTTGATCATCAAACAGTAAATAGTACATCATAAAAATACAGTAAATAGCCCTATTCCATAAATGTAGTAATCCATGTTATGTCAAGAACCGCTCAACTTCATAAAAACGACACCCATCATTACTTTAAGACATGAAGTGTCTTTTAATTAATAAAAATAAAGAAAAAACATTGAATTAGAAGGTGTGTCCAAACTTTTGACTGACACTGTATGTGGTTGACAACAATACTCAGATAGGCAGTTATATTCACAGGGGGTCCAGGGTCTGTCAAAAAAACATTCTCGACATCACACGACCACCACCAGAACTGTTGATGAACAGTTGATCAGGGCACGTTGGGTCTATAGATTCACGCGACTGACTTCCAATTCTTACTCTACCATGTGCATGCCACAGGAAACATCAAAATTCATCAGTCCAAGTGACGTTTTTCCAATCTTCAATTCCCTTGTTTAGGTGAAACTGTGCCCACTGTAGCCTTAGCTTGCTGGCTGAAAGGAGTGGGACTTAATGTGGTCTTTTTTAGACCATCTGCCTCAAGGTTGGGTGGCATGGTGGTGTAGTGGTTAGCACTGTCACCTCACAGCAAGAAGGTTCTGGGTTTGAGCCCAGTGGCTGACAGGGGCCTTTCTGTATGGAGTTTGCATGTTCTCCCTGTGTCTATGTGGGTTTCCTCTGGGTGCTCCAGTTTCCTCCACAGTCCAAAGACATGCAGGTTAGGCTAACTGGTGGCTCCAAATTGACCGTGAGTGTGAATGGTTGTTTGTCTCTATGTGTCAGCCCTGCGATAACCTGGCAACTTGTCCAGGGTGTACCCCATCTCTAGCCCATAGTCAGCTGGGATAGGCTCCAGCTTGCCTGCGACCCTGTAGAACAGGATAAGTGGCTACAGATAATGGATGGATGGATGGATGGATGGATGGATGGATGGATGGATGGATGGATGTTGCCCACTGTAGCCTTAGCTTGCTAGCTGAAAAGAGTGGGACCTGATGTGGTCTTTTTTAGTCCATCTGCCTCAAGGTTGGGTGGCATGGTGGTGTAGTGGTTAGCACTGTCACCTCACAGCAAGAAGGTTCTGGGTTCGAGCCCAGCGGCCAATGGGTGCCTTTTTGTGTGGAGTTTGCATGTTCTCCCCGTGTCCGCGTGGGTTTCCTCCGGGTGCTCCGGTTTCCCCCACAGTCCAAAGACATGCAGGTTAGGCTAATTGGTGGCTCTAAATTGACCGTAGGTGTGAAGGTGAGTGTGAATGGTTGTTTGTCTCTCTGTGTCAGCCCTGTGATGATTTGGCGACTTGTCCAGGGTGTACCCCGCCTCTCACCCATAGTCAGCTTGCTCGTGACCCTGCACAGTATAAATGGTTATGGATGGATGCCTCAAGGTTTGATGTGTTGTGCATTCTAAGATGCTTTTCTGTTCACCACATATAGAATGACTCTCAAGTGCCTAAGTAAGATACTGTTTGACATTTCTATCTTTCTGTGATATGTTACTCCAGAGTTATTTTGTGAGAGTGAGAATGAGAGATAGCGGCGAGACACTGAGAGCACCACAGACTCGAGTACTACCTACCTACGCAAACACACACACACAGATTTTAAATTACCTCAGAGATGCCCCAATCACAGAGCCCTAATGCCCTCAGGTGCTCATCTAGCCCACAACACATTGTACCAATTATCATCTCTAATTACTAACGAGCTCCGAGACAGGCACAACTTCCACCAGGGTCTGATAATGAAAAGCAATTACAGAAATAACATTTCTGTAGAGGCCTGAGTGCTTTTGGGGTATTTCTCATGCTGATAATGAAAAGCACACGTGTATGCACAGGATGCTACCACAAAGAAAATGAGCAATCATAATTTATTGAGTTCGTTGATTGATGCTCACAGAGTATGTGCTAAAACAACATAGGTTGGACACATGAAGATAGTGCTACTTTGGCCATTAAAATCCTGTTAGTGACTTGTAGGTCTGCCAGAGAGCCAACAGCGAGTTCATCTCGAATCCCATTTTGTCCTACAAACATGCAAACCTTTTGTGCTCACCTGTATGTTGCTGAATAGAAATTGAATTACTTGGTATTTGTCAGTAATCTACTCTAACAGCTATGAAAAAAGCACTGCCTATAAAGAGGAAGCAGTTTATGAAAACTGCTTCATCCTTGAATGAACAGTCCTTGAATGGACAGTGAGTCAAGTTTTTAAACTGTGCTGGCCTCAAAGCGAAACACTCAGAAGGATAGAGAGAATAAAAAATAGTAGACGAACAGAAAACAAATAGATAAATGGAAAAGGGTTGTTTTTTTCGTATGGAGCCCATCAACAATGACATGACACAAAGTCTTTGTCTTTTCTCTCTCTCTCTCTCTTTCTCACACACACACACACACACACACACACACACACACACACACACACACACACACACACACATAGTTATCAGCGGAGCTTACTTTGCTTCTGGAAATCCACTCTCATGCTTGCTGTACATCTGGATGTTCCCTTTCTGCCTCACCAGTGCCAGAATTGTGTAATTTTCCTCTCTGTCAGTTTCTCCAGCAGCAACTGGACATTTGCATTGACGTTGGTCTTTGACCAGAAGATTTAAATAACTGCTATTCAGATGAGCTGTTTGGAGTCCCACTGGCCTGCCAGTCTTACACGACACAAATAGACTAGCATTACTTAGAGACACATTCACAAAGACACAGGCCTCTTGACCCCTCTGAACTCATTAACTTTAACAAGTCTGAAAGACCTTTTAAAGTTCCACTTCCTTTTGACACTATGAAAAGAATTCCCTACAATGTCAAAGTCTCAGAGATATGCACATTCGGCAAGTGGAGATGGAATCTCTGTTTACAGCCAAGTGCGGAGTGGTGCCTTCAGAATAAAGATCACACACTGTGAGGACCGAGGATTTTGTCAGCAGTGAGTTTGAGGCCTATCAATTTATTCTATTCAGTAAATGACTGAATAGAACTAAGGATTTGCACATTCCAAAAACAGTTCATGTTCCCAACTCCTACTCTTTCTTTAGTAAATAATCCCACCTGCATACTGTAGACTGCCTTGTGTTCATCCCAGTACTTATAACCACAATATACTTACAGTGAAAATCCTTTCAACAGTACTATTTGACTTTCTAATATGTAGTATTATATACTATACGCTATCTATAATATAGCCCACTATCAGGTGTCACCCAGAAGAGGTTGGGACCACTCGAGTTACTCTCAAAGATTCTTCCTCATGTCATCTTAGAGTTTTTTTCCTTGACACTATTGGCTCTGGCTTGTTCATTAGGGGGTCTAAATCCATCCATCCATTATCCATAACCACTTATCCTGTGCAGGGTCACGGGCAAGCTGGAGCCTATCCCAGCTGACTATGGGCGAGAGGCGGGGTACACCCTGGACAAGTCAACAGATCATTGCAGAGCTGATACATAGAGACAAACAACCATTCACACTATGGTCAATTTAGAGCCACCAGTTAGCCTAACCTGCATGTCTTTGGACTGTGGGGGAAACCGGAGCACCCGGAGGAAACTCACGTAGACACGGGGAGAACATGCAAACTCCACACAGAAAGGCCTCCGTCAGCCACTGGGCTTGAACCAAGAACCTTCTTGCTGTGAGGCGACAGTGCTAACCACTACACCACTGTGCCGCCTGGGTCTAAATCTCCATCTGGATTTCTGTAAAGCTGCTCTCAGGCAGTGTCAGTTGTTAAAAGTCTATACAAATAAAATTTAACTGACTTGAACTGAAGTGAATATACTGTTCATTATTATTATCATTATTATTATTATTATTATTATTATTATTATGCAGAAAGCAAAGTACATAAAATAATTTACAGATTTAAGAGCTATTGATTGGCATGGGTACGTGATTGATTGTCAGAGGTCACTTTGCACTAAGGTTCAGTTCCTGTCTGGAAATTTGCCGACTCAGTCTGTGGTCAAAGGTCAGGTCCTGCATGTTGTGAACCACTGACCATAAGTCAAGAGTGCAATAAGGAAACAAGATAATACTGTACTTCTGATGCTATTCTGAAACTTTTTTAAACTGTTAGATGGTTAATGAAAGTGAATTCATTGCATTGGAAAACACTTAATCATGACATCTGTCTTTCAAGGACAAACAGCTATTTTACTGCCACCTTACAAAGAATATATTATCAATATGTTGATGTTATCTGTACATTTATAATGCTCCATTAATTCCATTGTAACGAACAGACTGATGTTAGATTATTATTTGTCTGTTTGTTTGTTAAGATCTATTTTGTACCACCCTTTAGAACTCAAAATGATTATTCTATTTGTCCCTCGTAGGGGAACCCTACAACAGTTTCCCTTTCAGAAAAGGTTACAGTGAAAGGTCTTTTAGAAAGATATAATTGTTGACCATCTAAAGACCTCTTTGTTCTTTGAGAACATGTTTAATTGTTAAATCACATTTTTATAGATATATTGGGGTTAGGTGCCTCACTCAAGGGCACTTCAGCCTAAAGCCACCCCATGTTAACCTAACTGCATGTCTTTGTGGGGGAAACTGGAGCAAACCCATGCAGACACGGGGAGAACATGCAAACTCTACGCAGAAAGGCCCCTGTCTAGCCACTGGGCTCGAACCCAGAACCTTCTTGCTGTGAGGAGACAGTGCTAACCACTACACCACCATGCTGCCCTTTCCATGACCAGATTTCACGAATTCCACAATGAAGGAAAATTAATTGAACACACCCACATACACTCATGTTTTTCTCTTACTATCCTTGTGAAGACAACAATTACATAATTATTGATGCAGCTAATTAATGCTATGCTTACACTTAAACCTAACCCTTAACTTTACCTTAGTAACCAAAATGAAACCTTTTGGCTCTTTTAGATTTTCAAATTAAAGCTGTAGGAGACCAGCCAACTGTTCCCACAAGGTCAAAACTGTCAGATACTCCTATCCTTGTGGGGACATTTGGTTCTCAGGGTCAGGTACATGGTAAGCTAAATTCAAGGACATTGTAAGTTCATGTTTGTAATTGTATGCACATATTCTCAGAGAAAGTAAACCATAGGTGCTAAAGAAGGCAACTGGACTTGCTTGAAATTCTTGAAGACATTTCACCTATCATCTGGAAGGTTTCTTCAGTTCTGTCTGACTAGTGGGGAGTTCCAGGTATTTATTTATCCAGGTATTTTTGGACTGCAGTGTGCACATCAAACAAGACAGAAGCCTTAGCATCAGGGTCTACCAACCCCCCCCACACACACACACAGACCAGTACCTACTGTTTGATTCTCACCACCTACTGAAGCACAAATTGGGGTTCATTAGGACCTTACGTCACAGGGCTCAGAACATTCCTACAATGGTAGAGGGAAAAGAGAAGGAGCAAAAATACATCAAGGAAGCACTTCAGAAGTGCCAGGGATCCCAACTGGGCTTTCATCAAGACCAGAAAAAGAAACATAACAGACAGGGAAGAAAACAGCAACAAACGCAAGAACATTGTCATTCCCTATATTTCTGGACTATCTGAGAAACTCAGGAGGATCTTCTACAAACACAACATCCCTGTACACTTCAGACCCAGTAACACTCTGAAGCAGAAATTGGTCCACCCTAAGGACAGAATACCCAGACACAAACAGGACAACGCAGTGTATGCAATTCAATGCTGTGAGGAATGCACAAACCTGTACATTGGGGAAACAAAACAACTGCTTCAAAAGTGCATGGCTCAACACAGGAGAGCCAGTTCCTCAGGTCAGGACTCTGCAGTCTATCTTCTTCTCAATAACAAAGGACTCTTGTTTCAGGACTGCAATGTGCACATTCTAGCCAGAGAAGACTGATGGTTTGAAAGAGGAGTAAAAGAAGCCATCTTCGTCAACTTGGAATGACCATCACTGAACAGACGAGGTGGTCTGAGGCCCTGTCCACACGGCAACGGATTCAGGTGAATCCGATACAATTGTTTATCGTTTCGGCCTGGCGTCCACACGGCACCGGCGTTTTGGGTGCCCCAAAACGCAATCTTTTGAGAACGGGTTCCAGAGTGGAAAGATCTGGCAACGTTGCCGTTGCGAAGTCGTCTGGATGAGTAGAACGGATTTGTTTACGATGACATCACAACCACATGACTGTGAGTGCTTCACGCCGGGTAGAAGTGTAACGAACTCGATGCGAGTTGTCAACAAATCCTATAACTTGGTTCATGAAAAGCGCTTACAAAATATTTTCACTGTGAATATTTATTGTGTAATGGTGCAAAGTGAGAGAGAGAGAGAGAGAGAGAGAGAGAGAGAGAGAGAGAATAGCCCTTAGGGCAGAGTCAATCCCGCCAGCAAAAATAGGGAAAAAAAGGAGCGATCTCACCTCTTCAGATGTTGGTTTAAGTCCTACAATACATTCCTCAAAAAGGGCGTAGAAGAACAAATTAATCCATCAACGTGTAGCATTCAATTTATTCCGGACCATTAAAGACGCCGCCTTCCGCGTAGAATCATACGTCATCCTCGCCGCCATATTGGATGGGTCAAAGCGGAGAATAAAGATGCCTCATTCATGTGCTGCGTTTAACTGTACCAACAGGTTTACCGTCCAAACAAGATCACATGGGATTACCTTTCACAGGTGAGACTGGAAAAATACTTTTCATTGTATTTCGTCATTATAATGTAATTTTACGAACAGATTTTTCTGACTTTGTGGCTAATATGAAGTCTCACGCATAATAGTTTATGCGCATGCGTCCTTACTTCTTCTATTGTTCTGGTGTCTCCGAAGGGACCGTCTTACAGTGCCCCTAGAGGTGTGGCATGTGTATTGCATCGTTTTCAGCAAGCGTTGCATTGCCATATGGACCTGATATTTTACTGATCGTTGCCCATTTGGACGCGATATTTTTTTAAATAACATCTCGTTGCCGTTGTCGTGTGGATGTAGCCTGAGACACCACTTATCAGCCACCTACAATGCAGTCCTTGGTACACTTCCCAGAAAACTGAGTACACATCCAAACCAAGACCCAGCTGACTTCAATGACTCACATGATGACAGAGAGAGCCAATGACCCACAGATCACCCTAATGACTCTCTAGGCTGCTAACACCGTTCACACCTGTCCTCCAGTGACCCTAACACCTACAGGATGACTGAGAGTCCCTTGTGACCTCAACGACTCTCCTTAGGGTTGCTTTTGGTCCACTAGAGGATAAATACCTGGAACTCCTCACTAGTCAGACAGAACTGAAGAAGCCTTTTGGATGAGAGGTGAAACGTCTTCAAGAATTTCAAGCAAGTCCAGTGCCTTCTTTAGCACCAACAGTTTACAATGACCTGGATGACTGAGAACCTTCACAGACTCAGAGAAAATACTGATGAAAGACCACCTTTTACCAATCTCTTCCAAATAAATGTCGTGATATGGAAAGTGGGGAAGCTGATCCTTACACTTGCAGCTGTGGTTAAAAACTCAGACACTCGTACACTCACATTATGTGCTGTAAAGGAAAAAAGAGAAAGAAACACTCCTCAGAGAGTCAATGTTCTGTGAAAAGTCTGGCCAGACTGGACCTTTTAGCAAGCTGTTCTCAGACCCGCTCATTAGATTAGATTAGATTAGATTAGATTAGATTAGATTAGATTAGATTAGATTAGATTAGATTAGATTAGATTAGATTAGATTAGATTAGATTAGATTAGATTAGATTAGATTAGATTAGATTAGATTAGATTAGATTAGATTAGATTAGATTGAACTTTATTAATCCCTTTGGGAGAGTTCCCTCAGGGAAATTAAGATTCCAGCAGCATCATTACAGATAAACAGAGAAAAGAAATTGAGAAAAACTTCTAGATAAATTAAGTATTTACATATACAAATATAAAAAGAATAAGATATGGGGAAGAGAGGAAGGGGGGAGAGAGAGGAGGGAGGAAAAGGGGGGGGCAGCAGGAGATATTATTGCACATTATATTGCACATTGTCCGGTATTGCTTATTGTCAGGCTAGGCTACTGCTCCTTCCCATCCTCTGTCCTCCTGTTACCCCTCATCCCCCCCAGAGAGGAGTTGTACAGTCTGATGGCATGAGGGACAAAGGAGTTTTTGAGTCTGTTCATCCTGCACTTGGGAAGGAGCATTCTGTCACTGAACAGGCTCCTCTGGTTGCTGATGACGGTATGCAGAGGGTGACTGGCATCGTCCATGATGTTCAATAGTTTGTCCATAGACCTCTTCTCTGCCACCGTCACCAGACAGTCCAGCTTCATGCCGACCACACAGCCGGCCGGCCTGATCAGTTTGTCCAGCCTGGATGTGTCCTTCTTGGATGTGCTGCCCCCCCAGCACACCACGGTGTAAAACAGGACACTGGCAACCACAGACTGATAGAACATCCACAGGAGTTTCCTGCAAATGTTAAAGGACCGCAGCCTCCTAAGGAAATATAGCCTGCTCTGTCCCTTCCTGTATAAGTGATTGGTGTTGCAAGTCCAGTCCAGCTTGCTGTCCAGCCACAGCCCGAGCTACTTGTAGGAATCCACAGCCTCCATCTCAACTCCCTTGATCAGAACTGGTCGTGACCTTGGTCTGGACCTCCCAAAGTCAATGACCAGCTCCTTGGTCTTCGAAGTGTTGAGCTGCAGATGGTTTCTGTTGCACCACACAGCAAAGTCCCTCACCAGGCTCCTATACGCCTCCTCTCTGTCATCATACTATTGATTAAAAGAATATAGGCAAAATTATATGCATACCAAAGGTGAAAGGTCATGTCATAAGGGTGCAGTCATTTGTAGAACACTAAGCAACATGGTGGTCATGCATGGTATCTAACCTCTCTGACCTACAAATCTAACATTACTTCAGAAATATCCCCAGATTGCAGAAGGTCTGTGTGAAATGAAGACCTGAAATGCCCTGGAGAGGTGTGGAGCAGTTTCAGAATAACTCAGTTAACATATACCACACCTTTAAATGCAAAGCAAGAACGAGAAGTTAGGCACTATCTATAGGGTTTAACAAATGAAATGCAGTTAACCTCCCGTGTCCACTTTGTGTTTCAATAAAAAAAAAGAAAAGTCACGATGCAAGAAGTTTTTTCAGCATGAACCTTATGATGCTTCAATTCCCTGAAAAACTTTTAAAAACCTGATTTAATTTAACAAAGAAAAAAATAGATTTTAGTCTGTTTTGTGACCTCTATCTCCTATTTGCCCTCACACCTGTTCTCGCTCTCTCTCTCTCTCATACACACCCATTTGTCTTTAGAATGATCTTCAAGCAGCTGAAGAAACTGTGTCTATTTACATAAACTTTAGTTACTGAGATGCAGATAAGATTTGTTAGAGGATATCTGTCTCCAAAATGCACATGACCTCATTTATACATGTACGAAGCACTAGCACTTAGCACCTTGTGATCCAATCATGCAAGACACACTGTAATATCAAATGTAAACTTCTGATTACATTGCAGCTGCATTGCCCTTAAGGCAAAATGTCCTCTGTCAGTGGAATGTCCATAACTGAACAGCACATGGAAGTTAAACCTGGTTATACCAGTGATGTCATTGTACTTTGAAATGTTGTGGCAGCAGGGGGCCTTATGTCAGCTTACTGTTAAACCATGCAGGAGATTTGAGCTGTGCTGAAACAAAATCCTGCTTACCCCCCACAGGAGCACACAATAACTGTTTGATGTGCAAAAACGGAGATTGTGTATCATCCTGACCAACCAGCACAAAAATGTCAAAAAACTATTTGAAAAACCAGGGCAAGGATTATAAGAAAAGGTCAAGAATCTTTATTTTTAGGTTCTAAAATAATTGAATGTTTCGATGATGTATAGATGGCTTGCAACCATGTGATCAAAATGTGCTACGTCATGAGCGTCCACCAAGATGGTGGATATACAAGCAACTAGGATGGCAGCCACTGAAAGCGTGTCTGTAAACAATGCTGAATTTTCTCGGTATTACCACGATTTGAACGGTCGAGCGAAGATTCGATACAAAGAGAAGATAGATATGTGTGGTTTTGACCCATATTATTTAAAAAAGTCAGACTTTTCTGAAGATAAGACGCTTCTATCGACCATCAAGTACCCAGATATCGTGTTCTGTCTGGTTTGGTTTGCCGAAGAATCAAGTCTGACCTTGGACGAAACATAGCCCATTTTCTGAGTGGGTGCCCAGTCTGGATTGCTTCTATCCTATAATTTTGCTGGTGCTCCTAGAAGCAAAATGGTAATCTCATCTCATCTCATTATCTCTAGCTGCTTTATCCTTCTACAGGGTCGCAGGCAAGCTGGAGCCTATCCCAGCTGACTACGGGCGAAAGGTGGGGTACACCCTGGACAAGTCGCCAGGTCATCACAGGGCTAACACATAGACACAGACAACAATTCACACTCACATTCACACCTACGGTCAATTTAGAGTCACCAGTTAACCTAACCTGCATGTCTTTGGACTGTGGGGGAAACCGGAGCACCCGAGGAAACCCATGCGGACACGGGGAGAACATGCAAACTCCACACAGAAAGGCCCTCGCCAGCCCTGGGGCTCGAACCCAGGACCTTCTTGCTGTGAGGCGACAGCGCTAACCACTACGCCACCGTGCCGCCCAAAATGGTAATACACGTGTTAAAATTATAATAACGACTGAGTGAACCATGACAAGAGAACGCTCATTTTATAGCAGAATTCTAGCAACACGAAATAAAATTCTTCCATGATATTATTGAGAAAGCTTTTGAATCTTACCTGAGATAAAATGATTACTGCAAATACGAGCTGTTTTGGTTTTAGCCTCGGTTAGATCAGCCCTGTTGATGTTGTTCAGCCGTGCTCGTCTCCTCTCCGTACTAAGCCTCAGAGTTTCCTCGCCCTCTTTCCAAATCACGGATGGAATTCTAAAAAATTGGAACGTGCTACGGTCACGAGCACTGTTGTGACCATGACCATATACAGCACAAAGATATGGCAAAGCTAAAAGAATGCTTAAAGCAGTGGAAAAACAAAGAGAGTTGGGCATGCATGACTATGTTTTGTATGGAATGTCGCTTGACCCCGCATTTATATATCCACCAACATGGCCGACATCCGGGTTTCTATGTTGCTTTGACATCACTTACAAGTCAAGGATACTGCATGGGCAAAGATTTTTGGACATGTGCCCATCACATTCATATGTGGTTCTCCCCCAAACTGTTGCCACAAAGTTAGAAGCACACAATTGTATTGGGGGTCTTTGGATACTATAGCATTACAATCTCTTTTCACTCAAACTAAGAGGCCCAAACCTGTTCCAGCATGACAATGCCCCTGTGCACAAAGCAAAGTCCATGAAGACATGATTTGCCAAGGTTAGAGAGGAAGAACTTGAGTGGCCTACACAGAGCTCTGACCTCAACCCTACTGAACACTGAATGCCAACTGCACCCCAGGCCTTCTCTCCCGACATCAGTGCTTGACCTCACTTATGCTCTTGTGGCTGATTGGGCAAATCCCCATAGCCATGCTCCAAAATCTAATGGAAAGCCTTCCCAGGAGAGCAGAGGTTATTATAACAGCAAATGGGGGACTGGAATAAGTTATTCAAAAAGCACACTGGGTGTGATGGTCAGGTGTACTCAAACTTATTAACCCCATTTCCAGTAAAGTTTGGATATTTTCCAAAATGCAATAAAAACAAAAATCTGTGATTTGTTAATTCACGTGAACATTTATTTAACTGACAAAAGTACAAAGAAAAGACTTTTATAAGTTTTACTGACTTGTAGCTTTTAAATATAAGCAAAGTTAGTATTTGATGTCTGCAACACACACAAAAAAAGAAAAAGTTGGGACAGAGGCATTATTACCATTGCACCTTTCCTTTTAATAACACAATTTAATCATATGGGATCTGAGGACACTAATTGTTGCAGTTTTGCAACTGAATTTTTGTCCATTCTTGTTTGATACAAGGCATATAGTGTATTTTAGATAGAGGAGATTTGTGCTTGTGTCATGCATGAAAGCATGTATGATTTTGGTTGTGTTAAATCGGCAGGGGGCGGCACGGTGGTGTAGTGGTTAGCGCTGTCGCCTCACAGCAAGAAGGTCCGGGTTCGAGCCCCGTGGCCGGCGAGGGCCTTTCTGTGCGGAGTTTGCATGTTCTCCTCGTGTCCGCGTGGGTTTCCTCCAGGTGCTCCGGTTTCCCCCACAGTCCAAAGACATGCAGGTTAGGCTAACTGGTGACTCTAAATTGACTGTAGGTGTGAATGTGAGTGTGAATAGTTGTCTGTGTCTACCGTATGTGTCAGCCCTGTGATGACCTGGCGACTTGTCCAGGGTGTACCCCGCCTTTCGCCCGTAGTCAGCTGGAATAGGCTCCAGCTTGCCTGCGACCCTGTAGAACAGGATAAAGCGGCTAGAGATAATGAGATGAGATGAGAGAAATCGGCAGGTTTGTGTGGCATGAGAATTCCAGACAGAACCAATGGCACTGAGCATGAATTAATAGTGCCAGTGGGGCTTGCTTCAGCCTTAGTTACTGGGGAGGTCAGTATGGTTCTGGCTGCACTGGACATATTTTTGATGCTAAAGGACAAATTGCATAAACTGTGGTTGCTATTTTGTTACAGTGTTAAAGGTAGACTGCCTTTCAGATTTTTGAAGTTTAGATCACAAAAAGGATTTTCCCCAACACCAAGTTATTTTTGTTCAGTGGACCGAAAGCTACTGAATTCGAATCACAGACTTCCAATTTTGTTAGTTTAAAAAAAAAAGAACAATTAATGAATTTAGGGCCACGTGGCCCTAAATTCTCTGCTATTTTTTCCTGCTTCACCATGACCCAATTCAATATACAATGTCATGCATCACATGGTGGGCTTTCCCCGTTCATGCAAGGCATTGTGGGATACAAATTTGAAACAGGAGAGAAAAATGGAGGACGTGAACGAAACAAGAAAAACTGACTACAGTAACAGAAAACAAGAAGAAAAGACGTTATGTTGCGAAGGAAAGGAAACGCAGGACCAAGCTAATAAATATCGGCGGTCAGCGAGCAGCTCGGTGTGATCAGCTGTTCATTTAGCGACAGAATGATGTAACTGTCAGTGCACAGTCAAGGTAAACCTGTAGATGGCAGTAATGCAACACTGTGGATGCCAGCTGCTGTAAAACACAAAAGATGATGAAGAAGACGACGATGCCAAAAGATAAACCTGCGCATGCACACACCGGACTTCCTCTGTCTGCTTGACTACGTGAAGCGAGCGATTTCATGCACATTATTTGCCCTCAAAATAAATAACTTCCCAGCCACAGAATGGCCTGGTTTTTTTTTTAAATATTGCAGAAATAAACATATTATCACAATGACCAAATTTCAGAGGGAACTAAATTTCACCAATTTTATGAAATCGAAAGGCCGTATAGCTTTAATTAGTTGCTATTATAGATTGCTAGGGTTTTAGTAGTTGGAGCAATGCAATATAATTCTCTAAAGTGTAAGTGATTGAAGTAAGGCTCTTGAAGAAAAGGGAAGTTTTTGCCTATGGCTGCAAAGATGAGATAAGAGCTGGGGGAACTGAGAAGTCACAAAGTGGAATCACCTGACAATCTAAATCCAGCTGCAGAGAGAGGCATGGAGACGTCCCTGATGTCTTCCCCACAATTAAAGGGTTGAAACATCAGTGAAAGATGGCTCCCAGCTAAAAACCCTGCAGCTGGTACCCAGGCACTGGTGGAGGTGTGACTCGCAGGTTTCAACATCAACCTGTCACCAAACTAACATGTAGACACCTAAGTATCACAATCATATGTGCTTCTTCATCTCATCATCTCTAGCCACTTTATCCTGTTCTACAGGGTCACAGGCAAGCTGGAGCCTATCCCAGCTGACTACGGGCGAAAGACGGGGTACACCCTGGACAAGTCGCCAGGTCATCACAGGGCTGACACACAGACAACCATTCACACTCAGCTTCACACCTACGGTCAATTTAGAGTCACCAGTTAACCTAACCTGCATGTCTTTGGACTGTGGGGGAAACCGGAGCACCCGGAGGAAACCCACGCGGACACGGGGAGAACATGCAAACTCCACACAGAAAGACCCTCGTCGGCCACGGGGCTCGAACCCGGACCTTCTTGCTGTGAGGCGACAGCGCTAACCACTACACCACCGTGCCGCCCATATGTGCTTCTTGAACATCCAATTCCATAGTTGGTCCCCCTGTGATGCTGTAATGCTACTTTTCTGGGAAGGCTTTACACTATCCAGTATTTGGGAATGTTGCTGTGGAGATTTGTGCTCCTTCAGCCACAAGAGCATTACTAAGGTCAGGCACTGATGTCAGGTGAGGAGGCCTGGCATGCAGTTGGTGTTCCAGTTCATCCCAAAGATGTTCAATGGGGTTGAGATCAGGGCTCTGTGCAGGCCACTTGATTTCTTCCATACCAACGTTGACAAATCATGCTTTTATGGACCTGTTTGTGCAAAGGGGCATTCTTGACAATTATGCGCTTACAACTTTGTGGCAACAGTTTGGGGAAGGCTCACATAGTATCTTTAGTGTATCTAGTGAAAATATGTAGACAAGGGCAACCGAATAAGATGTTTTGGTGAAAATCACACAATGCAACAAACTTCGAAGATAAACATAGGTGGGTACTATATTTAAAAACTTGGGAAAAATGTGAATTTTGGTGACAGATCACTTTAAAAATACTTAAATGGGACAAATACTTGTTTATGGTATACAGTAAGGGCGGCATGGTGGTGTAGTGGTGAGCACTGTCACCTCTACGGTCACCTCTAGGTTCTGGGTTTGAGCCCAGTGGCTGACGGAGGCCTTTCTGTGTGGAGTTTGCATGTTCTCCCCGTGTCTGCGTGGGTTTCCTCCGGGTGCTCCGGTTTCCTCCACAGTCCAAAGACATGCAGGTTAGGCTAATTGGTGGTTCTAAATTGACTGAATGTGAGTGTGAATGGTTGTTTGTCTCTATGGTGGGGTTTACATTAGACCGTATCAGCGGATCATCAGATTAACGTTTTTAAAACAATTAGTGTGCACACAGCAACGCCAATACACGATTTGCGTGCACACAGCAACGCCAATACACGGATACGCTCGGCTCCGCAGGCATCCTGCGCTCCAAATCACTCCGCCCTGAACAGCGAGTGCCCTCTGGAGGGTGTGCACTCCGGCCCTGCACAGCTCACAAAGTGCGCGAGTGGAGCGCACGAGCAGTGATTCGGGACTGAGCCGCTGTGTGTGAGATCTCAGTGCATGTCGGGCATGCGCGTCACTTACCACTTGCAAGTGGAAGGATGGCAAGCCTAAAGACAATCATAACTACACAATGGGCAGTATTTTCATACTTTTATACTCTTTAATGAAAGGTGATACAAGGCGGAAGTCCGCGCTGTTTTTCAGCAGTCGCGTCACATGACCAACGCCAGCGAATCAGGAAGGTGGATGTCACAGTGACGTTGTCCAATGACGACGCCAGCTAGAGCTCAGCACAGCGTATCCGCGTATTCTCAATGTTTACACAGCACCGGACCAGACACGATCTGGATTGAATACGTGGACCCTGACGGATTCCCGTTTCCCGGCGTTTTAATGTAAACGGACAGTGCATCCGCGAAGAAAACGAGACAGATACGGTCTAATGTAAACTTGGCCTATGTGTCAGCCCTGCAATGATCTCGCAACTTGTCCAGGGTGTACCCCGCCTCTCGCCCATAGTCAGCTGGGACAGGCTCCAGCTTGCTCGTGACCCTGCACAGGATAAGCAGTTACAGATAATGGATGGTATACAGTGACTTGTTACAATATTAAATGGGGGAGCTAAAAATAATCTACTACCACAGTTACTATTATGAAACCATTATAGTTGAGTTATATAGCAAAAGATCTCATCATAGACATAAAACTATTAAACATAAGCACAAAAGAACACAGTCATTGAAATATAGACAGGCATCACCATTTGTGAATGTTTTTTTTTTTAGTCTTGCATGTCCCTTCCGAATAGCAAGCATGGACAACAGAAAAAAATGTGCTTGCTTTTAGGCAGCTCTTTCATTCAGCCCACATAAAACCTTCAGTACTGTAGTACCTTTGTGAAATTTGTATTTTGATTGGACAATAAAGTATCAAGGAAGTAGTCCACATTGTTCATGTAAATTACGTGTTACTGCTGCCTCTGAAGAAAGGGAAAAAAAAAGCAAATTTAAATAAATTACCCCCAACGCACACAAAATATAGGCGGTGTTTCACCAAGTGTAATCACTTAACATGAATGTCATGGACAGGTTGCATGAATCTGCAATCGGGGCTTGATATCAACCCCACCCTCGACTTTGTACAAAATTCAAGCGTTATTTTATTTGTTTTCACACTGCTATCCTTCCCAAAAAAGTGGCTTCAAAAATGATTCAATATGCAATTGATATATTCTCCTCATTACTAAAGTTTGAAAAAAAGTCATCAATAGGTAGCATTTCACAAAGTTACGTTAGATCCATCCATCCATTAACTGTAGCCGCTTATCCTGTTCTACAGGCAGGCAAGCTGGATCCTATCCCAGCTGACTATGGGTGAGAGGCGGGGTACAAGTCGCCAGGTCATCGCAGGGTTGATACAGAGACAAATGACCATTCACACCTACGGTCAATTTACAGCCACCAATTAGCTTAACCTGCATGTCTTTGGACTGTGGGGGAAACCGGAGCACCCGGAGGAAACCCACGCGGACACGGGGAGAACATGCAAACTCCGCACAGAAAGGTGCTCACCAGCTGCTGGGCTCGAACCCAAGACCTTCTTGCTGTGAGGCGACAGCGCTAACCACTACACCACCGTGCCGCTGTTAGATATGCATATGAACATGTATTTACAGATAGGTTTTGTGAACACTAACGCAAGGAAGATGAGTAAACTGTGGGGTCACAAGTAGGAGAGACTGAGGTAAGTTGTCACTTGGGTAAGTTGTTCATAAATATCCAACACCAGCGGTGCAAACGCAAAAATTAGCAATCTGTTTCGTGTGACTTCATGTGCTGTTCCTGTAGAAATGTGGTCAGTCACTCTAATCTCTCTTTTGTGGTTAGTTCACATTTTACGTCATAATCTCATTATCTCTAGCCGCTTTATCCTGTTCTACAGGGTCGCAGGCAAGCTGGAGCCTATCCCAGCTGTCTACGGGCGAAAGGCGGGGTACACCCTGGACAAGTCGCCAGGTCATCACAGGGCTGACACATAGACACAGACAACCATTCACACTCACATTCACACCTACG